>NC_025688.1:12539001-12563111 GCF_000633955.1 Camelina sativa
AAAAAAAAAAAAAAAAACTCCGTTAGAAGCAAGAAAATAAAAAATGAAGGCCTCATAAAAATAAAATTGGAAGACTACCAAAGATTTGAACTATCTCAACAACACCAACACAAAAACAGTGGTTGTTACCACTAGACTACCAAAGATTTAATTAAATTATAAATTATTATAAAACAATATGAAGGCTAGTCTTTGCCGGTCTTGGCCGGCTCTGGTTAGCAACATCTCTATTCTCCGATAATGTTTTCATCATGGCTGGCATTATTAACTTTTAGATCACGGCGGGCTGGTCTCCTTGTACGGTGGGCAAAAGAGTTGTGTCCAAACCCACCCCATTAAGCCCAACAGTTAAAATGGCCTGAGTGAGTTTACAAGTTTTAATTTGGATTTAAATGTTATAAGAGCAACTCCAATGAGGGATTTAACAAGAGTTCTTATTGCAAAATTGATTAAAAATATATTCTATGAAAAAAAATAAGATCCAACTCTTATTTAGCAAGTTTAAGAGACAACTCTTATTCTGTAAGTGTCAATAGATGGTTGGTGTACTATTTTTTTTTTTCCATTTACGATTTGTACTTTTATTTTTAATATGTTTTATGTTTTGTTTGTTTAAAATTTTTAAAATGGAATAATTTCTATTTTTATAAAATCTGAAATGTTTAAATTAACATTTAAAGTAATTATGTTCTACTTAAAATATTTTATTTTGAAAATAAATATTTTTCAAAAATAAGAATCTCAGTTAAAGTTTTACCATTGGAAGGAGATAATTTTAATTAACCTTTTAAAGGTTTTTATTTTTAAAAAGTACACAAATTAATGTTAAAAATTATAATAGTCTAAAAATAATAACCTCCCATTGGAGATGGTTTAAAACGTAATATTTATTTAAAATTTTAGTATTTTGATTTGCAGCTAAAAATGATATATTTGTAAATCATTACAAAACATCATATGCATTGATATAATTATAAATATTTCTACAACTATAGGCATCACATTATACTCATAGCATTCATCATCATTCACTCACAACAGTCAATATATAGTAAAACCTCTATAAATTAATACTCTATAAATTAATAAACACTATAAATTAATAATTTTTGCTGGTCTCGAGTCGGGACAGCGTAAAAAATAACAAAATTCGATAAGATAATATTTTTTTTGAAATCCTCATATAAAATATGGTCCCAATAATATCATAAATTAATAATCATGTAAATTTACTTATACATATATAGATATATATATATATATGTTGATCTAATAATGTATGCTTTGAAATTTTTAATTTTTTCCTAGAACTCATATCTATAAAAAAAATTGTTATTTTGTATTTTAAAATTATAATGAAAACTACTCTTTAATGTCATAAAAATAGCTAAAATTTTTTAAAGTTTTCAATTTGTAGATATGCATCATTTTCATTTTGATACTTTTATAGGCTACCAAAATATGACAATTGATATTATTATTCATAAATTTGAGTTTATGTATGTCATTTGTATAAAACAACTTGTTTATAATATTTGTAATTTATTGTCAATAATGTTTCTAAATATTACAAATTCAATTCCAAAACCATAAAATTTATAACATTTGAAAGTCTAATCTTATTTTGCTAAAATTGTCTCAATCCATATTTTTTTAAGAATTTAAACAATTAAAAATCTATCTATAAATTAATAATTATTAATTTACACTATAAAATAATAAATATTAAATTAGATAAATTAATATCACTATAAATTAATAAAATGTCATGGTCCCAACATTATTAATTTATAGAGGTTTACTGTAATATCAAATATTATATCTTTGTGATATAAATATATTTACATAGTATGTATCTGTATAATTTAGGAATTCCCTTTCATTTAAAGATACGTAACCCTAATAATTATAATTATATTTATGAAAGAAATACACAATTCTTCCAACCTCGATCTCTCATGAATCTCAACAAAACACACGACAAAATTCATTCACGTCTCATTCTGGTATTCATAGCTTCCGGTACTTGAGAAGATGCTGTATGATTTCGAGTTCTCTTGGTTATACAAAGCCAATTTTATTTCTTATTTCAGAAATTACCAAAACAACTGAAGAAACCCGGTGTCGGATTCAAGTTATAAAGCAAGTGGTTCTGATAGTCCGACCATCGTAGATAGCAATAAAATGATAAAAGATTTGTTTTCTTATATTTGATTATTTTTTTCTTCTTTTTTTTTCGTCAAAAAGGAATTTATATAGATGATAAATGGTAATCTTTACAAAGAATTTCTGTTAACCATACATGGAATGGAAACATGCTGAATAAAAAGGTTATATAGTACATCCGAATTTTGCTAAGACATGAGCTGTATTATTATAATTTCTTCGAGTGTAAACAAATTGTATTAGATCAAAGGATTGTGACCAGTGTAATATATCCTGATAAACACCTTCAATCGAAGCAATGTAAGTCGACTTGTTCAGCATCTTGATTAATATCTCGCAATCTCCTTCAAAGACTACCTTTCTTATTCCCCGTATCCACGTTTGTTGCATCGCATTTAACAGATCTTTACCTTCAGTTTCCAATAGTGATGAAGCATACCCCATATTCGATGAACCCCAACCATTGGAAATGCCACAGTTATCGCGCAAAATCCACCCGCCCTGTACCACTTGAGAAAGAGGATCATAGCTTGCATCATAATTGTACTTGAGCATAGATTGAGGTGGTCTGGTCGAATGAGTTGGTTTTGGCTTTAAAGACGATGGGGCGACTGGGTTTGAAACAATCTGACACCATTCTCGTACATCCGCTTTAGCACGCCATACTATGTGTGTTGGATCTTCTGAGTTTTTTTCAAAGATAGATTTATTTCTTGTCTTCCATATATGCCAAAGGACCCAAAATGGTAATAGTTTTGTTTCTAATGGAATTTCGTTATCATTTTGAAGTGCAAAAACAGATTCCAAAAAATTTTCACAAGTGATAGAGGACAAATACAGGGCAAGGATAGGGATATTTGCTAATTCCCAAATGGATTCAGCATAGGGACATAAAATTAGAAGGTGATCAATTGTCTCATCATTTCGTAAACATCTTGAATAGACAGGGTCTAAATTCATTCCCCTAGATATGAGGCGAGTAACTGTGGGTAAAGATCTAGAGAGCAACCGCCATAGAAAGTGTTTTACCTTTGGTAAAATGTTTAGTTTCCATATTTGTCTTTTTAGCTGAACTGATCCATGAGGTTTTGGTTGCAAGTCACATGGATTGTCCGGGTTGTTCATTGAGAACTAGTAGCCAGATCGAACTGTGTATTCTCCTGATTTAGTGTAATGCCAGATAAGCCTATCCAAACTTTGTTTCTGAGGGAGATACATTTTTAAAATCTTGTTGTGATTTGCGGGTGTGATATGTTGTGTAATCTTGTTGTTGTCCCAATACTAATATGCCGGGTTTGAGGAAATGAGGTTCGATACTGTGATAGGCTCATCTGTTAAAACACTTCGAACTGGTTTTGGAGGGTGAGTTGCTGTGATGTTATCTAAATTGACTCGGACTGACTCACCATTTCCAATAATGTATCGCGAACCATTTCTGATTAAATCAAGACCTGCTAAAATTGATGACCAACCATATGATTGATTTTCTCTCTGTTTAGCATAACACAGTCATCCTTGTAGTATCGAGCCTTAAAAACTCTAGCAAATAAAGTATTCGGGTAATGGATCAATCTCCAAGCTTGTTTTGCAAGTAGAGCATCATTAAAACGCTCTAGATTTTTAAATCCCAAACCTCCATCAGCCTTAGAATATTGCAAACGTTTCCATGCTATCCAAGATATGCCTCTGTCATGATTACTCTTATCCCACCAGAATTTTTGAATGACTGACTCTATTTCAGAAATGACTCCAAGTGGGATTTTAAAACAGGACATTGAGTACACTGGCATGGCTAGAGCAACTGACTTGATAAGAATTTCTTTTCCTGCAGGTGAGAGATAATGTCCCCTCCATGAAGCAGTTCGTTGTTTAACATTGTCGATTATGTAATGGAACATTTCACTCTTTTTTTTACCGAACTGCTCTGGTAAACCAAGATATTTTCCACCACCACCATTGTTTGGTATTGCAAGAATCTTTTTCAATCTATTCTGAAGCTGTCCATTAACACGAGAACCAAAAGTGATTAGAGATTTGCTTGTGTTGATCTGTTGTCCTGAGTAATACTCATACACTTCAAACGCTTCCTTGATTGCTTTGCAGTTTCGAGCATTCGCTTGACAGAAAAAAAGGGAGTCATCTGCAAATTGTAAATGAGTGATTGGAGGTACCCCATTTCCTATACGTATACCTCTGATATCTCCCGAGCAAACTCTTTTCTTGATTAGGTGGCTCATAATGTCAGCACAAAGTATGAAAAGATATGGTGATAGGGGATCACCATATGGTGTACCATTAATCAAGACTGAGTAACTTACAGACCGCACTGATGCCATTACCCAATCTATCCATTTTTTTTGAAAAACCAAAGAGATGCATTGTAACTTCCAAAAAATTCCATTCTACCCTGTCATATGCTTTAGTGACGTCAGTTTTGATTGCCATATAGTTTGTTGATACACGTTTCCGAGATTTGAGAGAGTGATCACTTCATGGGCAATCATAACATTGTCTGTAATTTTTTTTCCGGGGATAAAAGCAGCCTGGGAGTCCGAAACTATATGATCCAAATGTTTTTTTCAGCCTAGTAACCATGCATTTTGAGATGATTTTGTATAAGACATTACATAAAGCTATAGGCCTATAATCGGATAGCGTCTGAGGTTTCTCTATCTTAGGGATCATACAAATGTTAGTGTGATTGATACCCGAATTCATGTGCGAGGTGTCAAAGAACTCTCGAACCTCTGCAATTATATCACTGTCTATGATGTGCCAGTAATGTTTATAAAAACGTGCAGTTAGGCCATCTGGGAGAGGAGCTCTATCATCCCCAATGGAAGAGATTGCCTCGAAGATTTCTTCATCAGTGAACTCCCTCACAAGGTCTTCATTTATAGAGGTTGATATAGTAGGAGGGAAATCTCTAAAATCAATAGGTGAGACAGGGACTCTGCTTGATGTATATATTTTAGAAAAATATTCTTGAGCATGAACTCCAATCTGATGATCTCCAGAGTGACAGATATTACTTGAGTCTCGTATACTAGAAATGTGATTTCTAGCATATCTAGTCTTAGTACTAGCATGGTAGAAACTTGTGTTACGGTCACCAAGAGTTAGCCATCGATTTCTACTCTTATTTTTCCAGTAGTACTCTTCATCCCTATACGCTTTACTGAGTTCTCTTTGCAAATATGGAATATGGCTTCGGTTATTCCTGTTTGTGCTCTCCATTGCTCTGTTTAGAAGAAGTTGAAAGTGATCAATGCGTTTTGCTGAGTTTAAATTAGTTTTGTGCTTTCCTTTTGCCATTTCTCTGCGACAGTTGCTGATTTGATCACAAATCGAGTAATGATTCTGTTTTTTACAGGAGTTCCATCCGTTTGCAACTATTGTATCGAAATTCTCTATTTCAATAAGTCTTTTGTCAAAACGAAAGGCCTTTGTTGTATAAGAATGTCGAGGTTGAATTGTTGTTAGGATTGGTTTATGATCAGAACCATCAAATTCCAAAAATTCAGCCTCTGCAGTTGGAAACAGGGATGCCCATTCTGAGTTTATCATCACTCGATCAAGGCAACATTTGACTGTGTAGTCCCTTCTCTCCCCCACCCACGAGAAATGATCACCTTTGGACTTCAAATCAGATAGATCACAAACAGATAACATATGCCTGAAATCCCTGAATGTGCATTCATCCCTTGCAGGTCCTCCAATCTTCTCAGTATTATCAATAATCTCGTTGAAATCTCCGGCAAGTATCCATGGTCCATTAGGAGTTGAGTTTATAGTTTCCAGCTGGTTCCAAAATAAATGTCTCAAACTCGAGTTTGGATTACCATACACACCAGAAAATAGAAACCATTATTATTAAACACAATATGAACATCGATCATACATTCATCTTGATACAGCTTGGATAAGGTGACATCGTTTGTCCACAACAAAGCCAAATCCCCTCTCCGACCAAGAGGAGGTTCTGTTATTACATTATTGAATCCTAGAACAGAAGCAAAATCAAATACAGTAGAGCAAACATTCATAGTTTCACAGAAGAAAAGAACATTAGGTTTAATTATACGACATAAACGTTTTAAACGACTTTGTGTTTGAGGCGAGCAGAGCCCTTGGCAGTTCCAGGATATGATCTTCATGGAGGCATAGGAAACAAAACAAAAAAGACATCACTTTAGAGGATGATAATTTGACATGATGCTTAGTAAAACATAAACGGATTCATATTAATATAAGTATTGCATCATATACCATACGTTTTATTTTTATAATATATATTTATCTGTAACATATCATATCGATATCGTTTTCTTTGAGTTATCCACCACCTCCATTGTTATCACCTCCAGGTCCATAGTTGTTGAAATCTTGTCTTGGGATGTAATGGTGATTCTCCACGCTGTTTCTTGGGTGCTCTATTTTCTCAGCTGAATCTTCTTCTTTCCCTAACATCTCTCGGGATATTCTTTCGTTTCCTTGATTTTTTTCCAGGGGAAGTAAATTCCTTGCGGCCAAACATGAGCTATCATGAGCATGATCGCTATGATAACAACCACAATATGCTTAGGTTTTATCCCCATCTTGATTTTATATTATGAGCTGCAAATAAAAGAAAGAAAGACTAATCTTTACATATATTTATTGATTTTATATTATGAACGTGCAAGAAATTTTAGTATTGACATGAAATGTGAACAACTTACCTTTGCAACTAATTAAGACAAGAGTTGATGGGTTTATTTAAATACCCATAAGAGAAAGAAGATGGAGAGTTTAAGACATTGAAATATATACATGCATGAGAGAATAGGGTTTTTGTTGTAGTGGGTTGACTATTTTAGATATATTTTAAAATCATAATCTTTGGGTGTGATGTGATAGTGTTGGTGGTGAGGCAATCACAAGTGGAGACTGGAAAGAATTTTGATGACAAAAATGATGAAGTTGGTTGGAAAATGGTTGTCTAGTATTAGCAGTTTAGCACTACGAATAGGGAAAACCCACGTTACTATTATAGATTAGCAATATACCAAGTGGTGCTTTTCAAAAAGTAAATAATTTTTTTTCTAAAACACCGGAGTAATTAAAGTTTGTGCATACGATACTCTTCGGATTTAACTTTTGAGATCCGTCTCATGGTTGGGATAGTGGTTGTGGTCGTCGTCCAAAATGTCAAACTTTTAAGGATCTTAGTTATTATGATAGATAACCGATTTAATTAACTGGTTTAGCACATTGTATATGTTATATAGTTTATGTAGGATTAAACCTCATTTCACTTAATCCTACTCTTATATATAAACTGTTGTAATCACACATTTACAATTTAATGAGAATTCAGTTTGTTCAGTTAGTATCTTCTTCTCTAAAACAAGCAAATTCCCACAAAAATGGTTTCCCAAAGCCCATAGTTAGGCCTAACAAGCAAATTCCCGCAAAAATGGTTTCCCACCTATGTGGTCCATATAAGTGGCATGTCTTGTTGTGGATTAAAATTTCTCTCGATTGTGGGTTCACCCGTGGATGTCCAGTCCCACAAACTTCACGCTACAGATGTCCAATCCTGAGCGTGAGGGGGAGTGTATTAGACAATATCCCACATCGAGAGAAATAAGATTTGTGGGGCAATATAAATAGTACATGGAACCCTCCATTCATTGCCAATTAGTTTTGAGTTGGATATTCATGTTTACTAATATGGTATCAGAGCATGGTAACTAAGCATGGTGTTATGGCTGCGACATCTTCTTCTGGTAATGTTACAATTGAGTTTCCTTCTTCTAGTCTTCGCTTTGAAAACCAAATCTTTACTTTTGAACATCAGTGTCTCTCTTCCCTTTACTCAGTTTTGCCTAGTGGCAGTTGGATAATTGACACAGGAGCTACTAGCCATGTGTGTTCTGATCTTTCCTTGTTTAGTGAAACTTTTCCAGTGACAGGTGTAACAGTCTCACTCCCTAATGGCACTAGAGTTGCCATTACTCATACTGGCACTGTGCATATAACTCAAACATTGATTTTGCATGATGTTCTTTATGTTCCTACTTTTAAATTCAATTTGATAAGTGTGATTTATTTGGTTCAACATGATAATTGTTCTGCACATTTCTATACTGATTCTTGTTATATTCAGGACCATACTCGGGACTTGATGATTGGTAGGGGTGTGCTAATTCACTGTCTATACATTTTGGAGCATCATGACATTTCAGCATCTGCGAATTCAGTTTCCGCATCTTTCTCTGGATCCTTGCAAGTCGATGGTCGTGTCTGCATCAACGCTTAGGTCACCCATCTTCTGTCAAGTTACAATATATGCCTGGTATTTTACCTATATCAATCTCTAGTTCATCTCATGACCACTGTGAAATATGCCCATTAGCTAAACAAAGGAAGTTGCCATTTGTTTCTCGTAGTAATCTTTCGCAATTACCATTTGATCTCATTCATTTAGATACTTGGGGGCCCTTTTTAGTAGAATCTGTAGAAGGATATCGCTTTTTTTCTCACCATTGTAGACGACTGTACTCGCATCACCTGGATTTATATGATGAGGAATAAAAATGATGTTCGCTCTATATTTCCATCTTTTATTAAACATGTTCATACATAGTATAATTCTGTTATAAAAGCCATATGTAGTGATAATGCTCCTGAGCTTGGTTGTACTCAACTAGTTAAGGATCATGGTATGATACATCATTTTTCTTGTCCTTATACTCCCCAACAAAACTCTGTTGTAGAACGTAAACATCAGCATCTTCTTAATGTTGCTCGTGCTCTCTTGTTTCAGTCCAATGTTCCTTTGTGTTACTAGTCTGATTGCATTCACACTGCTTTTTTCTAATCAACCGAACACCTTCTTTAGTTTTCGACAAAATTTCACCTTATGAAAAGTTTTTTAAACATAAACCAGACTATAGTTTCTTAAGATCTTTTGGATGCTTAAGCTATGCTTCTACTTTGGCTAAAGATAGAAATAAATTCACACCTAGAGCTGAGCCATGTGTGTTCTTAGGTTATCCATATGGTTATAAAGGGTATAAGGTCCTTAATCTTGAGAGTAATATGATTCATATCACTCGTAACATCGTTTTTCATGAGCATATCTTTCCTTTCAAAAATGTTACATTATCTCTACCTACTACTGATTTGTTTAGTAAATCGATTTTACCATTACCAGTTTCTACTGAGATTGAACTAATTGATGATACAAAATTGTCCTCATCTGCATCACTTCCTGTCTCTGCATCATCAGCATTGACATCCTCTAGTGCTGTTGCTACACCGGATGAGACTGCTACATCTGCCACAGGACAGGTTGCACAACACAATGATAGACCACGACGGCAAGCCAAGGCTCCAGGTTACTTATCTGACTATCATTGCAATCTCACAAAAACTTCTTTTTCTCATCTTACTTCTCTCGATCTTTCTATTCCTGATTCTTGTTCTATTGTTGCTCATTGCAATCTCACACAAATTTCTGACAACTTTCCTGATCCAGATCCTCTTGTTGTTTATCCTCTTTCTTATGTTCTTACATATTCCAAATTGAGTCCTTCGTATTAGTCTTTTGTTCTTTCATGCTCAATTGAATCATAACCACATAATTTTAAGCAAGCCATGGCTCATCATCATTTTCCCAAGGCTATGGATGTGGAGATTGTTGCCCTTGAATTGCTTGGTACTTGGAGTGTTGTATCTTTACCCCTGGTAAGACAGTGATAGGGTGTAAATGGGTTTATACTATCAAATATAACCTAGATGGATCTATTTACCGTTATAAGGCTCGACTCGTCCCCAAAGGGTATACTCAGATGGAGGGGATCGATTATATTGATACCTTCTCTCCTGATATGAGCCAAAATAGGGGTGAGTCGATAGCTGGTCTAATGGACCTCTCAAACTAACTCAGATAGGATGGACTTGAATGATGGATTGAAGTTCGCCACACAAAGTTGCGGAATGACTTTGTGATAAGAACACAAATCAATATCTAAGTGAATCACACACAAAGATAAAGATTCAACTTGTTTTCTAAAGGAATCACACACGATAGAAAAGACAAGTAAAACAAAAGTCTAAGCTTTAAAACTGAGAAAACTCTCTCTTTATTTTTCCAAAAAAATCTGTATATCTACAGTGGATGGAGAATGGAGCTTATATAGGCTCAATTTACAAATCAATAACATAAATACAAAATAGATCAAATTAATTACATAAATAGATCAAGAATAAATTTGAGAGATTTTATCAATCAGCATTGATGGGGATTGGTTCTTTGTATCTAGACACTTTTTTTTATGTAGCCATGAATTGATTGTCTTCTAGAAACTTCTTTATAATTTGATCTTGATTTTCCTTGAACCAATTCTTGAAGAGTTACAGATATTTCTAGGATTGTATCATCTCCTGTAGCTAAACTAGCAAGTGTGAAACTTGTTTTTGGTTTGGCTGCTATACATGGATGGACACTTACACAGATGGATGTGACTAACGCTTTCCTTCATGGAAGCTTGGATGAGGAGATCTACATGAGTCTTCCTCAAGGCTATACTCCCAAAGGTGGTGCTCCTCTTCCTCCTAATGCGGTTTGTCGCCTCCATAAATCACTTTATGGTTTAAAGCAGGCTTCTCGCCAATGGTACCATTGTTTCTCCAGTGTTATTCTCAAAGCTGGCTTCACTCAGTGTTATGGTGATAATACTCTGTTTGTCAGACAACGAGGGACACGGTTTATTGCTCTTGGTGTATATTGATGACATCATGATTGCATCTAACAATGATGTTGATTTACATGATCTTAAGGCTGTTCTACATGTTGCTTTCAAAATCAAGGATATGGGAGCACCTAAGTTCTTATTGGGGTTAGAAATTGCCCGAAACAGCTCTGGTATCTCTGTTTGTCAACGCAAATATGCTCTTGATATATTGGCTTTGACTGGCTTGTTGGCTTACAAACCCTGCAGTGTACCGATGAATCCTAATGTAACAAAGGCCATGGGCACTCCTCTTGAACCTGCTCGGGCAACATCCTATAGAGAACTCATTGGCCGGTTACTTTATCTTACAATCACTCGGCCCGATATTAACTTTGCAGTCCACAATTTGAGCCAAGTTCTTTCTTGTCCTACGGATACACATCTTCAGGCTGCATATCAGATTTGCCATTATATCAAAGGTAATCCTGTCCAAGGCCTCTTCTATGCTGCTAACTCGGAACCTTGCCTTAATGATTTTTCTGATGTGGATTGGGGTACTTGTCCTGAGACTAGACGGTCGATATCTGGTTTTTGTGTTTATCTGGGCAAGAGCTTGATTAGGTTGAAGTCTAAGAAGCAACAAGTGACTAGTCTTAGCAGTACAGAGTCTGAATATCGAAGTATGGTTCTCGCCACTTGTGAGCTTTTGTGGTTGAATCAGCTACTTAAAGACTTGCAGGTCACTGTTACGTCCCCTGCAAAGTTGTTCTGCGATAATAAGTCGACCATACATATCGCAACTAATCCCGTGTTTCATGAGAGGATGAAACACATTGAAATAGATTGTCACACCATCAGAGATCAGATGAAGAATGGTTTCTTGAAGCTGTTCAGTGTTTCCAGTGCGAATCAACATGTTGACATCTTGACAAAGGCTCTTCAGCCTGGACCGTTTTACTCTCTCCTTGGTCGTATGTCTATATCAAGCCTCTTCCATCCTTCACACTGCTTTGTTTCAGCGGCTTGAGGGAGGTGTATTAGGATAGATAACCAGTATAATTAACTGGTTTAGCATATTGTATATGTTATATAGTTTATGTAGGATTAAGCCTCCTTTCACTTAATCCTACTCTTGTATATAAACTGTTATAATCACACATTTACAGTTTAATGAGAATTCAGCTTGTTCAGTTAGTATCTTCTTCTCTAAAACTTAATATTAGTGAACCAAATAGAGTAGAGAACAAACGGGAATGTTATCGTCTGATAATTGGAAACATATCTCTTAAGGCAATCTGTTCTTGGGAGGTGGCATATGGGAAGTGCCGACTAGAAACGAGGTGAGCAAAGGTTCTTAAACAATAACAGTGTCAAGATGCTTTCCAAGCCAACAATTGTGGGTTATTCTCCAAAGATCTCTTATGAAAATTAATAAAATTCAAAAGGTTCGAGATGAATCTAAGTTAGTTTTTTATTACTTTTGTTTTTCATAAGTAAAATAAGAATGAAAAATAGTCTTTCCAAAGACGGATTACGCGTTTTTAGGCACAAGCGAGCTGGAGTTCAACCAGAGGTTTTGGTTTAAAGATATAAAAATTAAGGTAGGGAATTCCCCAATTTGATAACTAACGTTTGAACATATTTGTTTGGGTATATTTTTGCTGGGTATATTCACCCTTATAGTTACAAGAAAGTAAGTTGATAAAGTCGTTATCGATTCATTGATATAATAACATAGGACTTAGAAATTCTTATTGATTTTAAATTCAGAAATATGGATTTAAATAACATGATTTACCAACAAATTTGAAATAACATGTAAATTTTGAAATCCAACACTAAACCATTAGACTAATAACACATAATTTTAATTAGTTCTAGGAAATCAAATGAATGAGTAATATATGATTTCAACAAATAATCAGTGGCCCTTATAGTAAGATAAAATTTGAATAAATATTCGTTTGTGGAAGTTTACTTTGTTTTGATGCAAAGGGGAAAATGAAAAGTTCGCACTCTGAACTTTCTTCCACTACTAAAAAAGTTGGAATCCAATTGATTCATTCATTAGTAACCCCTAAGGACTAAACTATAAAGTATAACAAATTACTGAATTAGTTACAGTTTTCTGGCTTTTAGCTATTATCAATGGGTGGCAACTTACATTTAATTAGCTTATATCCCTAGGACAGTAACTAATCCGACCATGCTGTAAAAATGTCACCATTTTTCATCATTTCAGGGTTCTATTTAACATTGGGAATAACAAAGTGGATTCGTTTTTGTAGAATGAATCATCCAACCTCATAATGCTTTTGCCACCATCGGCTAAATTATAAAATACGAAAAAAAACCAAACCACCTGAATTCAAGATATGCATCTAAAAAGAAAAAATTATTCACCCTCCATTTCGCCAAGTATGACGTTTATTGACTTCTAAATGCTTGACAGCGTTTCTAATTAGTTACAGAAATTCATTCAAAATTATTTTTTTTTTTGTTTTTTGTCATTTTTGATCAACCAAGAAGTTTTGGGCCAATGTCCCTAGGGTCCCTGGACCGAAGATTAAAGCAGAAAATAAACATTTCTCAATAATTCAGGCAACTTTGCCTACTAGTAGACAAAAAACCATCTTGTTAACTTTAACAGTTCATGCGTGCAGTCTATCAGTAAGTACTGAACTTGAATTAGTATATAATACAGTGGCTACACATTAGAAAATTTTATGGATTTTGAATGAAAATTTATGGTTTGAATGAAATCTATAGATGTTCTCGGTTTTTTTCTTTTTTTTTGTGGCATCAAGTGCTCTCGGATTTTAAAACCTAGGAACTAGTAGTCTAGTATAAGATGCAAGTTGTGTATTGCAATCACGATTAGGCCTAATTAAGGTTTCTATAGCTCTAGCGAATTATAAAAATAAGCCTCCTCAGTGTAAAACTATAGTTTAGTACAATTTGAGTGTTAAAATACTCTTGATATGAGTTTCTATACGTCGTTTTCATTAAACAAAATACTTTAAAATACGTTGGAAACAAATATAAGATTTTGATTTGTAGTCAACATTTATATATTTTTATATTCAAATGAATGAAACTTGGAAGAAAAAAAATTGTTGCCGAAAGGCAGTAAGAATCAACCGTAAGCTTAAAACAAAAAATAGGTTTTTAATTGGATTAAGGAATCAACTAATGTGAACTTTCTAATTTACTTCACAATTCAGTTATGATGGATATCAAAGAGCCAAAGACGATATCCATAAATCTTGTTTGCCAGAGATTTCAATTCTGATGTAAAAATGTATGAATTCAACATATTATCCTTTACTAACCAAAAAGGAAAAGAAAACCCTTCGACCACAAGAAATCGCAGGCTTCCCTCCATCTCAAGATCCAGACTTTAACCGGGTTCAACCCGGTTTGTAACAAATTGACTCGGTTTGTTTTCTTTTTCCTATAACTATTTTGTTAGCCTACTATTAAGGATCTTATGCTTGTTTAGACTATACTGTCTATGCTTTTCTCATAATCATGATCTCTATTTGGATAGACGTTGGAGACAACCAATAAACGCAAAACATCGACAAATTATTAGGTGTAAATAGGATATTCTTTACAAACATCCACTATTGCAAAATGAAGTTAAGCAAAAGCCACAGTAGTGCAACAAAATCTTATAGTTTATTCTTTAGAAATATAAATTTCAGATCACTAAATTGTATCCGTGGGAAGTTCATCTACCATATACCGGGAAAATGGTAAATTTCAACCCGATCAACTTCTAAAGTGTATTTTCTTACCTAAACAATAAGACAATATATTTTTCAATCTGAACCATTAACATAGTTCAAATAAACTACTTGAACTTTATTAATGATGTCAAAATTAGCATTGACTAATTTAACCATTAGTCAATTGTCAAAAATAATGATGTGACATGACGTTGACGCTGAAGGTGCATGATTAGGACGCTGGCGAGGCATATTATAATTATGGAAATTACCCTTCATAAATTTAATATTATCCTTTAAACCAAATAATATTATTTGGGTAAAAAAAATGAAAATATCTTTTAAATCATGAAATCAATAATTTTTTTAATCTATTGCAAAATTAAGTTCAATGAATATTTATAATTACAGCTCTTATAAATTATTTCATCATTGATCTTTGTAAACCAAATAATATTATTTGGATAAAAGAACTACAAAAAAAAAAATTCTTAACACATGAAATCAATGATTTATCAACCTATTGCATAATTAATTTCAAAAATATTTCTTAATCAAAACACATAGTCAATGATTTTTTTTTTGTCAACAACTTTAATTGATCAACTTAAATAAGCCAATGTGAAAGAACATTGTTTACATCCTGCTTTTGTTAATAATTTCTGATAAATTTGATACCATTTATCAACTAATTAAGAAATATTCTTTTATTTTTTTAAAAAAATCATTGATGTATTAACTAATAAGAGTCGTAATTAAGAAATATTCTTTTGAAATTAATCATGCAATAGATTGAAAAAATCAAAAATATTTTGTGAAACTTTTACGCAAATAAAATTATTATTTGGTTTAAAAATATTAATTTTGTTAAGAATAAATTTTGTAATTATAATTTTCATGTTGTGCCTTGTCAACGTCCAAGTCATGCATCATGAACATCCACATCATGTCTCATCAATATTTTTACAGTTTAAATTAGTAAAAGAAATTTAGTCAATGCAGATTTTAACACTACTAATAATAGTTTAGATAGTTTAATGGTTCAAGTTAAAAAATACACTGTATTATTGTATAGGTAAAAGAAATATACTTTCTAAATTGTTTGGATTGAAATATACCCTTTTCCTACCATATACCATATACTAAAATAATATTATGAGAAAACAATATGTACCAATATATTAACTTTTTTACTGAAAAAAAAAATATTATCTCTTTCTTTGCATGTAAGTTTCATTTAAATAACATAACAGATAATTCTGTTTATAACATATAGTACATCGAATCAAATTTTAAATTCATATCTGTGAGAATATGCTCTGGAACATTCTAGTCCATCCCTTATAACTTATCCAAAAGATTGTCGCATATATATATATATATATATATACACATAATAGAATTATCTATAAGGTTGAATTCCTTATCAAACAACAAATCATGTCTCGAAAAGATGTCGTTGTACACGAAGAAGAGGAAGATCTTGGAACAGCCATGCAGAAAATGACGATCCCTTTGGCCGAACTCAATCAATTACCCAACGATTCTGTTTACAATTTCGTAGATGGGGTACGAAAGATCATAGAAGATCCCAATTTACTAGTGAGTTACTCACAACTCTCCTTAAGACATGTTTAAGTTTTGAATGAAAAAAAAATAAAAATCATCAATGTTCTTTCTACCATGTAGTTCGAAGATTCTCGAGAGTTTGGCAATCTTCACCAAGACGACAAATCTGTTGAGGATTCAAAAGATTCAAAACAGTTTGAAAATTCCACAAAGCCGCCAACGGCGTCAAGAGGTCGTTTTAGTGTACCGCCAAAACGATCTAGAAACAAGCGAGGAAGACCAAAAGGACAATGCTTAAAGAGTTCAGCAACTGTCGTTGATTCTAATTTCGTCGACATTACAGACAAGAGTTGTACACATTGCGGGACGAGAAATACCCCAATGTGGAGGGAAGGACCAAGAGGACCGAGGACGCTTTGTAACGCGTGCGGGGTGCGATACAGAACAGGTCGGCTATATCCTGAGTACCGCCCTGCTTCAAGTCCCGAATTCAAACCTAACGTTCACTCCAACTTTCATCGAAAGGTCATGGAAATCAGAAGGGAGAGGCACTCACCTCCCACCCAATAGCATTGAGCTGTCGCATATCATCTGGATTTTTAATTACGGCCTTGAACGTTTTGTAGATTTTTTGTTTCTCACAAACTCAATTGTCATACTAGATTTTTAGTTACGGCCTTGAACGTTTTTGTAGATTTTTATTGTCATACCAATATTACGAATTGATTTATTTTTGTAATTTTACTTATTTATGATTCATTATTGAACTTATTCTGTTTTTCAATCTTCACCCCTGAATTCATTAATTCCTCTATCATTATCCTTTTTATAGATGTAAAAACCTACAATTTTAGCTATAACAATTCACGTGGAGTTACTTTCATAATAACAAATAATCTTATATAACTCGAAAAAAACATATATGAATTCAGTTTCAAGTTTATAATATCACTATAAAAAATAATAATAATAAAAAATCTTTTATCCTATCCTTTACTTTATAAATCACAGGTCACTTATCCAATAAAAACATGCCACATATGATTTGTCCATGATTAATAAAATAATTAAATCAAACAAAATAAACTCAACTAGATTAGGATCCGTGCTAGAGCACGGGTTAAAATTCGTTTTATTTATATTGTAATTTTTCTATAAAATATAATTTATGTGATTTTTTTTAAAGTTGTTGTGAATAAAACATTATGTAATAAAATCATATGCTAAATATGAGGACTTGAAATTTTTTTGAGATTTATTATGATTGTTCCCTGGATTAGCTAAATTTTTTAAAATTTATCAAATCAATCATAATAAACATTATTTCTGTTATTTTGATATATAGTTGCTAGTATAATCGAAAATCACTCTTAATCCGCGGAAAAGTGATTATTTTTTGAGATTTTGTTGCCTATATATGGATAATTAAATATTCTGTGGAGATTTTATTTTATTATTTTGGAATATCTTTTTAAGAGGATCTAAAATCGAAATTTAAGTAATGCTTACAACCCATATAACCTATAACCTATCAAATAATCAAATAATTAATCTTATAACCCATATTATATAGTCTACAAAAAAAAGTTGTGTATTTCCGTTTTGTTATATAGGGTATTTCTCCGATCAATTTTCTAATTTTTTTACATATATTAAAAAAATATTATACAATAAAAATAATAATAGAATCCCTAATTTTTTTCACATAGTACATCAGGGAAGTTTGGAACCATCTAAAGATTTCTTAAACGGTTTCATCACAATCCTCCACAAAAATCCAATTCACGTTAGACTCAAATCCATCTTTTGTTCTCTTGCTTTCTCCACATTTCCATTATTTTTTTTCCTAATCTATCTCATATACATCGACTTAAAATTGTATTTAAAAAATAGTTTTAATCGATTCAAGTTTGTTGGCTTTTCTATATTTTAAATTTATTGATCTTTATTTCAGATTCATTGTCTTCTATAAGAGGAGGAGAATGGAGTTCCATCTTCTTCATGTGTGAGGGGAAAGATGGGAGCTTGGTGGTGGATTGGGATAGACAAGAAGGCTCTCTCATAGCTGTTGTCCAGGTAAATTGTGTTATTTAATGTTTAATCAATTAGAGAATAGATGGTTGTGAAGGATTATGGTTTTACGGCGAGAAGGAGCTTGAAGGGAGGCTCCGATCATGATTTCTAGGTTGGTGTCGCTCGACACCAACACCTGCAGATGGCTGCTTCGGAGCAACGTTTGGAGGATGAAATGGAGTCCGATTTGGCTGAAATTTGGTGGTGAACTTCGTGGTGCTATAGGATTCGTATCCACCGGTGGGGTTGTGAAATTAACGGTTGGTTTGTGTGTTAGTCAAGTGTTTGTATTGTGGTCTGGTATAGACGGTTTTGTGGTAAAGTTAGGATGTCGGGCAACACCAAGATGGTGTCGGTCGACACCAGCATGTTGTTTGTGTGTTTGGGTCCTAGGAGGACAACTGGAGTTAGGTTTGGATGAGGGGAGATAGATGGAAGTGATGTTGTGGGCGTTGGTGTCAACCGACACTAGGAGAGTGTCGATCAACACCATGTTGGTTGATTCGCAAGTGGTGCGATGGGTGACGTTTGACACTAGGTGGAGGTGTCGTTCGACACTAGAGGAGTGGATAGTAAATTAGAGTGTTTGTGGGGGAAGTGTTGTCCATGGCTAGACGAAATCAAATATTCCAGCCCACCTCTCTTGTTACTCAGTCTCTAGAGATGGTTGGTGGTGCAACTCAGTAACTAGATGAGGTGGGGTTTGATGTGTTTGTGGGAGTTTTTGTAAGGAGTGATTTCTACACCGGTTGTCTCGTCGGAATTATGGGGTTCTGGTGAGATCGTTTCCTGTGGATCCTGTGTGAGGATAGGGAATCCGGGTGCGGTCGTTTCAGGTGGTCAGGGATCAAACCAAAGGTTGATTACTTCAGAGAGTTTGGTTCAGTTTCTCATGTTCACGTTCCGGTTCAAAAAAGAATAAAGCTTGATGATTGATGCCACACAAATTCATTCTTCTTGGAGTTAGTAAAGAATCAAAGGCATACCGCTAATATGATCCAGTAGCCAAGAAAATCATTATAAGCAGGGATGTCATATTTGAAGAAGATAAAAAGTGGGACTAGAATGTGAGTAGACCAGAGGAGGGTGTATTAGCCTGGGGAGATGATGAAATATTCGAAGATAAAGAAACTTATGATGAAGCAGGTGAGGAAGAGGGGATTGCAGAAGAAGAGGTTGGTGCTAAATCGGAGGTAGAGGCTGGTAATGAAGCAGAACCAGCAGAGATTGCAGATTAGATTGAACCATCAAAAAGGCCGAGACAACAACCTAGTTGGATGCGAGACTTTGTAAGTGGTGACGAGGTTAGTGACGAGGGGGATTTGATGAACTTTGTATTTTTCATCTCTAGTAACGATCCGATGAACTTCTACGAGGCTGAGAAGGAAGACAAATGGAAAGAAGCCATGAAAATAGAGATTCAGTCCATTGAAAGAGAACAAACTGCAACTAGAAATATTTATTCAAACTCCTAACCACTAGCTTGACTTATTCTACTTCAGAATTTATCAACCATCCAACATGATTAACTATGACTGTTGGATCTATAAAAAGCAACTTATAGGTTCAACAATATTTTCAAATTTTGGTTAGGACATAAGGAAAATTTAATTGGTTGATTTTTTTTCCTGTTGATAACATCATTATTTTACCTATTTTAGCTATAGTTTTAGTATCCATTTAGGAAGAGTTTAGTATGATTTCAAGGTTTTAATGTCTATTATCAAGTATTTTAGGTTTCAAGAAAGTTTTACAGGTTTTATAACAAAAAGGACCAAAAGACAAGGAAAATACGTTTTAGGAAAGTTTCAGAGTTTTACAGTACGAGCAATGTTTGAAGAAATTTCAGAACTCACATTTAGACGTACTTGGTGTCTATGGAAAGATGAGAGAGTCATCTTTCTCCTCGAACTGAAATCAAGTCAATCTATTCACCCATCAGGAAGTTATGCCCGATTTACCGAGACGTGTTACAAGCCAACGTAAGGAGAACAATCAAGCCAATGGGCTTTTATTGAAGGCCTGACCAGCAACCACTACGACGGCCCAGTCCAAGTCTTCACCACGTTCTAGAAGCTTCCTACGCCGCCCCTTGCCATGCACTTAAAAATAAAAGACGTTTCTACCCTTACAAAACCCTAAACCTAGACAAAACCCTATAAATAATCTTCTAAGCCCTAGGGTTTAGGGTGTGCCGAAAAGTACCAAGTGTGCCTTCAAAGTGCCTCAAAGCATCCCCTAGGAGCCGACGACCAGAGAAGAAGCCACGAACAGAGCCCTCTCTCGTTCCATCTTTTGGAGCTTTGAAGATCCACCAACTCTTTCTATTCTATTTCTTTTGTTCTTTGTTTCAAAAGGAAGAAGATCCTACAACTTTGTTTGACAATCATTGAAGTAATATCGAAATCTCTTTTCTGTATTTATTTTTTTATGTTTATGAATTATTTAAACCTTGCTTTGATGATTCCCTTAAACATGCTAGGGTAGTTTTCTAGTTGGGTTTATAGGGATAATCAAGGGGGAGATGATCTTAGTTTAGGTGGCAATTTTTAGGGTTTGTTAGATTTAAATTCCTTTTTATTCTATGCTTTAATTCAAAGTCTTTGTTTAATGCTTTAAGTTAGCCTAATAAACTAACTATGATCTAAAGTGTGTGTGCTTTGCCAAAAGCTTGCATATGTGCTTGACCTAGCTTAGATGTATGGGGAAACATAGGAAGCACATACCCATTACCTATGGAATTCCATGGATTAGAATCGAACCTGTTTTAAATGCTTTGATCTATGTGTCGTTGTTTGCGACAGTTGAGTAACGGGGTGTAGAGATCTTAGACGGTTAGCTTGAGAACTTTAAGTTAACGGTTCATTAGTGTTTCGTAGTCCGAGTTTTAGCTAAACAAACTAACCCTAAACTTTCCTAGATAGATACATCATTGAACCCCTGCGATTCTCCTTGATGCCCAACACTTGTTTTATTATTTTTATTTGCATTTTATTTACATTTATTTGCTTGCTACAACCGTGACACCCAAAACCTCATTTTTATTGAGTCCTAACCTTACTTACTTCAGTTGGATTTCGTTGAACAACAACTCTCTCTCTGTGGGATCGATCCTTAAATACTACTACCGATTAGTTGTGCACTTGCAGCAGTTGTGTGGTCTTTTAAAGGTAAAATATTGAAGTGAAAAATCACACACATCAAGCTTTTTAGCGCCATTGCCGGGGATTGTTTGTTTACAAGAGTCTAGGAACTAGAGTAACGTCTAGGAAACCTTGCTTTTTAATTTTTCTTTTTGTTTTTCATTGTTTCAAGAGACCTTGAGAATGAACCTCGACGCTCTCCCAGGAGATTTTGAGAATCTCACTATTATTGAACTCATGTCACGCTACCGAGCCACGGACGGAGACTCATCCGGTCCGCAAGCCTACTCGCTGCAAGGTACAAGCATTGGTCCCTCTCGACCAACCATTGTACCATCACTTAGGCGAACTTGTCGCAGTTCTTTCACTCGACCATCTGGAGGCCGAGCACCTATGGGACCAGCTTACTGCCCTGCTGCCCAATCTTACACGCCGTACCAGACGGACGTGCCATGCTTCGCAACGGACCACTACTTTGATCCGCAAGAAGTCATGCAAGTCGATGTCAATGAAAACTTTTTCTATGACAATCGAAAACCAATCACTTCAAGGAGCTCTTACAATGAAGACAAGCTCATGAAGATGATGGATAAAATTATATCAAGTCAAGAGGAGGCTGATAAAGTTCTTAATGCTAAGCTGGATAAGATGTGCATTGAATTTGTAGCTAAACTCGAAGCTATCACCAAGGACGTTACCCACTTGGAGGAACGAATCAATGCCATCAACAACCAACTTTTAGACCATATGGAGTATATTGATGATGATAGGACGAAGATTATCAATATGGGTTACACCATCGACACCATCGAGAGCCGCCTAGAGTGGAAAGTAGAAGCCTTATTCAACAAATCCGGTGAATGCAATAATTGGAGTGAAGACCAATTATATCAACCTACTGATGCTGAAGAAGAACATAGATCCTCACTTGAGTATCCAACCGATCCTAACAAGTCCAAGGAGTGGACTAGAGAAGAGTACTACAATACCGATGAAGGAGAAGCTTATTTTGAAGAAAATGCTAAGGAGAGCCATTATGAAGATTTGCCAAGAGATAATGATGAGTCTTATGATCTATCATCTACTAAAGAAGATGGAGAAGAAGAGCTCAAAGACTTCTACTATTGCATGACATATCAGATCCCTAATGAAGATGTTACCGAAAACCACAATTTTCGACAATATCAACACCAAGAGGAAGCTTTCTACCGACGTAACCCTAGAACTCGACCACCTCCAGCACCTTATGATGTTTATGAAAATTGGGAACCTGTCCCAAGTCACCGGCCAAGTCGTTTTCAAAGGCCTTATCCAAGGAGGTCCGATACCAATTTAAACCGCCCCTATCCACACCAAGAGCCTTATTTAACTCGATTCCCTCACCAAGTCTTTGAAGACAATTTTCGTGAGTCTACACAACAAAGAGCTGGAGAAGAGAAGATGCTACACCTAATAAGTCAATTAGCTGATTTGCAAGATGAGACCATGAAGATGCTGCACGTGAAGCTTGACAAAATCGATTCTAATCTTTCAAGAAAAATCGATGACATTGCTGTTAGAGTTAGAAGCATAGAGGATCAAAGATCTAAAGATGATGCAACCATGGAGGGAAGGTTTCATCAGCTTGAAGAAGAACAAGAGATACATCTCAAGAGTGCCCAAGACAATGCTATCAACATTAGAGACTTGGGCAATGAAGTTTCGAACTTAGCAAAGGACCATGAGTCCAAGTTTGGAGTTTTAATCAACAAGGAATTAGACACAAGGAGGCGTGTGGAGAAGGTTGAGAACCAAACCTACGAAGCTGAGAGGAAGATGTTTGGTCTCGAGTTTGAACAAAAGCGTTTTGGAGAAGCCATGTCCGAAAATATTACATTCACCAAGGAGAACCATAAGCTGCTTAAGCAGATTGAATCGGAAGTAAAGGAAAAGAACCAAGGTCTTGCTGATAAGATTGAGGATCTAACCTCATGTGTTGCTGGGCACAAGAAAGAAGAAGATCAACCCGACAAGGAGGAAGAAGGAGAAGAAAAGGAAATCCTATTCGAAAAAGGAAAACATTTTAATTTCCTTTTAGAAAAAGGAAAATTTACTTTTATTTCAAGACAAGAAGATTTCGTGGGGAACAAGCAACAAGGTTCCATGGAGGTCGAAACCTTCAACCTCAACCCACACGAGACCAATCAACAAGGACAAGCAACCTTAGGAGCCAAAGAACTTGAAGTAGAAGCCGTGGGAGACAAGTTACAAGGTTCCATGAAAATCAAAGGTTTCAGTCCCAACTCACTCAAGCATTCTCGAGAAGCAGAAGGAGAAAACCATACAAAGGTTTGTTTTGCTATATCCATACTCCATGCTCCACCACCACGAGACCTAGAAGGTATAGGTAAGGGAGAACCGGAGCTGCCAACCGCAAACGGTATTCCCGAAACAACTCGGAGGTGTAGAGAAGAAGATTATGCAAGAGAGCCACCTGATACCTACATTGGAGAAAGGTCCAAGAGAGCTTGTCTAAGGACAACCCACTCTCCTCACCCTGCTTGAGAAAGCAAGCCAACATCGAGCCAACGACGTTAAACAAGAGCGCTTTTTGGGAGGCAACCCATGTCTAGTAAGTTTTTATTTTTAGGATTTATTTTCTTTTACTATTGAAATTTTTGCATTTTAGTTTCAGGTTTATAAAAAAAAAAAAAAAAAAAAAAAAA
>NC_025688.1:12564839-12577463 GCF_000633955.1 Camelina sativa
AGGGGTAGGTAAATTACTTGTGACCTCATTATTCTACTCTTGAGTCAAATGATCACACAAAGCTTGGAAGCGAGGGGTAGGTAAATTAGCGATGACCCCAGTATTCGCCTACACCTTTGATTAAACAAAAAATNGAGGTGTAGAGAAGAAGATTATGCAAGAGAGCCACCTGATACCTACATTGGAGAAAGGTCCAAGAGAGCTTGTCTAAGGACAACCCACTCTCCTCACCCTGCTTGAGAAAGCAAGCCAACATCGAGCCAACGACGTTAAACAAGAGCGCTTCTTGGGAGGCAACCCATGTCTAGTAAGTTTTTATTTTTAGGATTTATTTTCTTTTACTATTGAAATTTTTGCATTTTAGTTTCAGGTTTATAAAAAAAAAAAAAAAAACAACACAAAAAAAATAGAAAACAGAAAAGCCAAAGAGAAGGAAGAAGAATTACCATGGATTGTCTACACAACTATGTCTAGTGGCAAGCACCACCTACTGACCGGCCATGATCAACATGACCGAAGCAAGCCGAAGGCGACGGATCGATCACAATCCTCATGTGATCGATGCCGAGAGTCCCCACCATCTGTACGTAGTCGATACCATGTCCCATGTCCCATGTACAACGTCAAACGTTAGCTGCTAATGTTTGTGACCGTACCATTTGCTGCTGTCCACGACCATTCATTTGTGTGCCGCGAGACACTTCCGAACCACCACCATCCTACCACCTACCATCACCATTCTTTTACTTAGGTATGATTTTCTTATTTTTATTCNCATTATTTTACCCATTTTAGCTGTAGTTTTAGTATGCATTTAGGAAGAGTTTAGTATGATTTCAAGGCTTTAATGACTATTATCAAGTATTTTATGTTTCAAGAAGGTTTTACAGGTTTTATAACAAAAAGGACGNCAATTCGAATGAACTTAGCCTAGTTCATATTCGATGTCAAGCAACCAAAAGAAGTACAAACGGTCAGTCACCACATTTTCATTCCACAGCCGAACTCTAGACAACTTTTTGGGCAACCATAAAATGTCTAAGAGTCGACAAAACATCATTCCATCAAGGTGACATTGTTCATAAACCCTACACTTTTCCTTATGATTTTTACTCTTCAACTCTTTCTTTTTTCCCACCGAGGACGGTGTGATTTAAGTCTGGGGGGAAGGATGTTCCATCCTATACTAATGCTACTTTCTATTTTGTTGACTTGAGACCTTTTTCCACTTTTTACATCAATAATTTTGAAGTTTTTATCGAGTCACATTTTTTTTTTATTAAGTCAAAACTAGTAGGGGATTATGATCTTATTCTAACGGTTTATTTGATTTGGATTAACACTCTTATGACTCTTGATTATGCTTGACAAAAAAACCCAAGTTTGGAAAGACTGTGAGCCGACTCAACAATCCCCCAAGTCCCTATTCGATGGATATTCAGATGATCTAACGTTGTCTCTAACTTTTATAGGACTTAAACCGGACTTAATTTTCATGCCCTGGGAATTGGTATACATTGGACTAGATCTCTACATTCAAGCCACACAAGACATTGCACTTCTTCAAGAGTATGATCCCCTCTCTCTTCCCTTCAATACTATAAAAGAAAAAAAAAAGAAAAAAAAAAGAGAATAAAAGATGAGATGATTTTGATCAGTTTAGAGGGGTAGGTAAATTACTTGTGACCTCATTATTCTACTCTTGAGTCAAATGATCACACAAAGCTTGGAAGCGAGGGGTAGGTAAATTAGCGATGACCCCAGTATTCGCCTACACCTTTGATTAAACAAAAAATGAGAAGAAGTGAGAAAAGGGAGAGGAAAGGAATCATATGAAGAAAGTCTTGGCTTGAAGAGAGTCTGCAAGCCATTGATCAATTTTTCCTTGGTAAGATTTCACTTTTTATTATTGCTTAATTTATGTAAAGAGATGACAATGGAGATTCTGGAGACTCTAAAGAATTGTGGGATCAAGGAGCGTTGATGACTCTCATGGTGGATTACAAATGGAAGTTCCTAATGTCAAGGCGAAGAAGAGTACAAAGACAATATCCCCAAAGATAAGTGAATTCCCAGTATTTTCAAAACCTCTTTTCCATGATTTATTCTCATTATTTGCTTGAGGACAAGCAAAATCTAAGTCTGGGGGAGTTGATAACATCATTATTTTACCCATTTTAGCTGTAGTTTTAGTATGCATTTAGGAAGAGTTTAGTATGATTTCAAGGCTTTAATGACTATTATCAAGTATTTTATGTTTCAAGAAGGTTTTACAGGTTTTATAACAAAAAGGACGAAAAGACAAGGAAAATACGTTTTAGGAAAGTTTCAGAGCTTTACAGTACGGGCAACTTTTGAAGAACTTTCAGAACTCACATTTCGACTTACTTGGTGTCTATGGAAAGCTGAGAGAGTCATCTTTCTCATTGAAGTGGTATCAAGTCAATCCATTCACTCATCAGGAAGTTATGCTCCATCAAGCCAATGGGATTTTATTGAAGGCCTGACCAGCAACCACCATGGCGGCCCAGTCCAAGTCTTCACCACGTTCTAGAAGCTTCCTACGTTGCATCTTGCCATGCACTTAAGAAGAAAAGACGTTTTCACCCTTACAAAACCATAAACCTAGACAAAACCCTATAAATACTCTTCTAAGCCCTAGGGTTTAGGGTGTGCTGAAAAGTACCAAGTGTGCCTTCAAAGTGCCTCAAAGCAGCCCCTAGGAGCCGACGACCAGATAAGAAGCCACGAACAGAGCCCTCTCTCGTTCCATCTTTTGAAGCTTTGAAGATCCACCAACTCTTTCTATTCTATTTCTTTTGTTCTTCGTTTCAAAAGGAAGAAGATCCTACAACTTTGTTTGACAATCATTGAAGTAATATGTAAATCCCTTATCTTNAGTCCCTATTCGATGGATATTCAGATGATCTAACGTTGTCTCTAACTTTTATAGGACTTAAACCGGACTTAATTTTCATGCCCTGGGAATTGGTATACATTNGGGGGGAGATGATCTTAGTTTAGGTGGCAATTTTTAGGGTTTGTTAGATTTAAATTCCTGTTTATTCTATGCTTTAATTCTAAGTCTTTGCTTAATGCTTTAAGTTATGNGATCTCTACATTCAAGCCACACAAGACATTGCACTTCTTCAAGAGTATGATCCCCTCTCTCTTCCCTTCAATACTATAAAAGNATGAACTAACTATGATCTAAAGTGTGTGTGCTTTGCCAAAAGCTTGCATATGTGCTTGACCTAGCTTAGATGTAGGGGGAGACATAGGAAGCACATACCCCTTACCTATGGAGTTCCATGGATTAGAATCGAACCTGTTTTAAATGCTTTGATCTATGCGTCGTTGCCTGTGACAGTTGAGTAACGGGGTGTAGAGATCTTAGACGATTAGCTTGAGAACTTTAAGTTAACAGTTCATTAGTGTTTCGTAGTCCGAGTTTTAGATAAACAAACTAACCTTAAACTTTCCTAGATAGATAGATCATTGAACCCCTGCGATTCCCCTTGATGCCAACGCTTGTTTTATTATTTTTATTTGCATTTTATTTATGTTTATTTGCTTGCTACAACCGTGACACCCAAAACCTCTTTTTTATTGAGTTCTAGCTTTACTTACTTCTGTTGGATTCCGTCGAACAACAACTCCCTCTCTGTGGGATCGATCCTTAAATACTACTACTGATTAGCTGTGCACTTGCAGCAGTTGTGTGGTCTTTTTAAGGTAAAAGATTGAAGTGAAAAACCACACACATCACTTGTTGTTAGATGTGTAGTGTTTTTAGCTTTTGTGCGGGAAGTGCAGTTCGCTATTGAAAAGTTGTTGGAAAGTGGTGGATCACGCCGGTATCGGGAAATACCGTTGGAGGTGATTTGTGGGAGTAGATGTTTTGCAAAAGGAGTTTGTTTGGATTTTTGACTCGTGTGTCGTGTGGAAAGGAAATAGTTTGGGAGTTCTGGAAATGGAAATTATCCTTATATAGGAAGTTCCAAAAAGGAAAGTTTCCATAAATAGAAAGTTCTAAGAATAGTTAGGACTTGTCTATTTTGGGAAGGGGATGTGAAATGTCGAGTTAGCGGGAATGTTGAGGGAATGACCTGAAGAGTGGTCACTGATGAGATAATCAGCTCTCATGGATTTTTTGGTTGGTGATTTCATGGTGTTACGAGATGTGAGGGTTCTAAAAATGGGAAGTTTTATGAACAGTTAAAGCTTGCCTATTAATGGAAGGTATTGAGGTAGATCTAGTAGGGAGATACTCGATGACATCAGACTTGTTTGCTCAAGGTCGTGTGGGCCCAACTCATGTGATACTGATAGCTCGATGGACTTTGTGGCTAAAAATTGGGAGTGGTATGTTTGCTTCAGATGACGATCCGAGAGTGCGCTTTAGGGTGACGACCCAAGAGCAGGATTTTGAGACTCCCTAGATACCGTAGGTGTGACCCGCGGCTCGGCAGTGAGCCGGTATGTCTCGAGGGTTGCGACCTGAGAGCGGGGGGAGTGTGTGTGAGTGACTTCCTGGATGTCGTAGCTTAAGGTGGTTAGCCTGATAGCGAGCCGACATGATTTGTTGGTTGCGACCACGGACGAGGAGAGCACTGAGTTGTGAGCAAATAACGTCTTGGATGTGAGTATATTGACTAGAGGGAGACCTCGGGGTTCAGTTGGAGGTGTGCGGGCTGTTGCGATAGCTGCACGAGAAACCTTGGCTGATGGTGTTCAGTCCGGTCGGAGGACGTGCGGGCCATGTTGACGGTGGCACGGAGTCTTTGGCGGATGGACGGTGCTGCGGAATTCGAGAACGAATCCTTGTTGGTTGGGGAGAATTGTAACATCCGCGAACCAAAAAGTGGAATTTGGAGATGGGTATCGATGGACACCAAAGGTGTGTCGATCGACACCAGCTTTTCTGGTTCAACCAGGTTGTTTTAATTTGTGGATAAGGTTGTTTCACTTAGATTTTGATTNAAAAAAAAAAAAAAAAAAAAAAAAGATTAATAATCACAATACTAGTATCTTATTATACTTAGATAATCTCAAATTCCAAAAGCATCAAGTCCTAGATCTCAAGACACATAAAAGCTCAGAGTTAGTATCCGATTAGGGATATTCAGTTGTAGTAGAACTCGAGACCTTAAAGAGTGATATGATTCTTGTAGATGTTGTACTGTTTTTGGATTTGAATCTTTTCGGGTCGGGTTCTTTGTTTGCGCCGCCACAAGCTTCTTAAAATCTCTGATGGTGTCATCCTCATTACACTTCACTAGCCGATCGTTAAGCACCACCTCAATCATCTTCACGTTTCTTTCATCTACAAACCACCAAAACAAATATTCTCTCTATTTGAACAAGTCCATTGGAATATCTTTACCTAGATTTTTATTATTAAAAATAATAAAAAGAAGAGAGAGAAAAAAAATATGTTTCTCAAACTAAATACGGTGAGAAACGATTTAGAGACTGAAAACACATATCATCTATCCAATGATACAACAATTTGTAAAAATTATATAATCAAAATAGTAATACTTTTTAAAATCTATCAGCATTTTTCTCTAAGTGAAATGTGAAAATATATATATTTTTGGAGAAAATGTCATAAAAATCTTGAATCCTTTTTTTTCATTGAAAAAAAATCTCCAACTTTGGTTGACTTACTTTTAAATCTTAAATTAATATTGATTTTTACAATTAAGACACGTCGTTAAACTGACATACAGAACAATTAGATTAACTCGTCGTTTATTAGATCCATTATTGTGCTAAATGACGTGGTTTAATAAAAGGCAATAAAACTCCAAAGCGATTCTTCCCAAATTCCCCAAATCAGAAATCCTAGATCTATCTCTCTCTTCTTCGATTACTCTAATTTCTCCCTGACTCTGATTTCTCTCTGATTTAAACGAACACAAACTAATTCTTAGAACCGTTAATCATGACTTGAAACAGCAATAGTACACATCGTCGATCTATCAAAATGGGCGGATTGTCCATGGTCCGTCCATGTCCAACATTATGGACCGGTCATGAACAAAGCCCATAAACAGAAAAAGTTTAAATGGATGTCCAATAACGCCCACAGACAAAACGGGTTGGACAATATGGACAATGGTCGGTCCATTTATCCTAAACATCTAGGTCAAAATCGATTTGGGAGAAATCTTAAAACTCATTTTTCATTTTCTTAAAACTTATTCGGCGATATTCTCTGACGATTTCTCCGGCAATACCATCTGCTTTCCTTCAATCTCCGGCGCCACCATTTGCTTCCCTTCAATCTTCGTCAATTTCATGTAAGAAACTAAGAACTTTGAGAGACCCATCTGCTTCTTTTTCGATTATGAGGAGAGACCCATTTGAGATTTATGTTTCTTCCTTCCTTCTCTTCCATTTTGGGAGAGACCCATTTGAGATTTATGTTTCTTCCTTCCTTCTCTTTTTCTCTCTCGATTTTGGGAGAGATCCATTTGAGATTTATGTTTTGTGCTCTTCTGAATGTTAGTAGTCAATCTCTGGTAACGTTTTTCTAACTCCAAAATTTTGGTTTAGTGTTGAGTTGGTCAAGATATATTGTTGCTGCTGATTGTTTAAAGATCTATGAGAAAGAGAAACAGAAGCTTAGAAAGATGTTGGATGAAGTTTCAGGTAGATTTTGTTTAACAACAGATTTGAGGAGAGCAATAACGATAGAAGGTTACATGTGTTTGATTGCACATTACATTGGTAGTGGATGGAATTTGAAGACAAAAATCTTATTGTTTTGTTCATTTCCTCCTCCACATATTGATGCTGGAATAGCCACAAAGATTTTGGCTTTGCTAAAAGAATGGGGATTAGAGAAGAGAGTATTTACAGTTATTGTTGATAATGCTTCATCAAATGACAACATGCAAGGAATTCTCAAGAGGCAGCTTAGGAAAAATTTGGTGTGCAGTGGAGAGTTCTTTCAACAATGAGAATTGAAGGTAAGGGTGGACTACTTTTAGATGTATCAACTAGGTGGAACTCAACTCACCTTATGCTCTCAAGAGCAATCATCTATAAGGAAGCACTTCGCCATCTTGCAGAGATTGATACAAGTTATTAGACTTTTCCTTCGGATGTAGAGTGGACAAGAGCAGAGTTCATCTCTGGTTCATCCTATCCAACTGCTAATTTGTATTTCAATCAAGTATGGAAAATTGAAACTTGGTTGAAATCTCATGAGTACTCTTATGATGAAGTTATTTGTGATATGGTGAAAGTAATGAAGGAGAAATTTGACAAGTATTGGGAGGAATATAGTGACATACTTGCTCTAATTGGTCTTTGATCCTAGATTGAAGTTTAATTATATAGAGTATTGCTTCAATACCTTAGATGCGTCAACTAGTAAAGAAAGGGTGGATCACTTGCGTAAGAAGTTGAAGAAGCTTTTTGAAGTTTATAAAAAGAACCCAACAAAAACAGCAGCAGGAAATTCAAAGTCAAACACATTGGAGCAAAACATTCTTCTTGGATATGATGTAAGTGTTCTGTTTGAATTGCTTCGGTCATGAATCTGGTTGTCTGATCTATTTTAGTATTGATTGTGATTTCATTACGTGTATATGTGTGTCACGAATACGTTTGTGTGATCTGATTTCATTACGTGTATATGTGTGTCATGAATACGTTTGTGTGATATGATTTGATTACGTGTATGTGTGTGTAATCTGGTTTGCTGTGACACTTATACGGATATTTTGCTTTCATCTCCCAAACAGTTTGTGCTAATGGAAAGTCAGTACTAGACAAGTACTTGGATGAACCGGTTTTAGACAAGAGCATGGATGTTTTGAAATATTATAAGGACAATGCAAACCGTTTTCAAGAACTGTCTTCTATGGCTTGTGACATCCTTAGCATTTCTATTACAATTGTAGCTGCAGAATCTTCGTTTAGCATTGGAAGTCGGGTTTTAAGCAAGTATCAGACTTCACTCCTTCCTTCTAATGTCCAACCTTTAATCTGCGCAAGAAATTGGTTTCAATGACTTGAAGAGATTGTTGACCCATATGAGTTCACCGAAGAAGGCAAAAAAGGAGAAGGAGTTTGAAACCTTTGTATCATTGTGTTTAAAATCTTCTAGATTTGTGTTTAGACATTTGTGTTTATGCTTTTGGATCAGACACCATTATCTTTTGTCTTCAAATGTCTTTGGATATTTGTGTTTAGACTTTAGATATTTGTGTCAAATTTCTTTTTTGGATATTTGTGTTTTTTATTTTATTTTACAAAATATGTTATATATTGTTCAATGAATATGACAGTCTTTAAAAATATAGTCATTAGTGAGTATGTTCATTGGACAGCCCATAGCTCTAAAGCTCGAGTATGTTAAAGAGTATTTTTCGTTGTCCAGCCCATTTTGATAGTTCTAAAGCTCTGGTATGTTAAAAGAGTATTTTTCGTTGGTCTCTATCATCTAATAGGCACGTGATGAATAATCTTTGTGATAATAGACTTTAAGTATCCATACCCCCAACTTGAGAAAAATAGATATTAATCTGGATGAGTAACTTATAGCTTCAATTAAAACCATACCCGTAGACATTAAATTCAGAGTTGTTTTATTATCCAAGAAAGTGCAACCCTCACGAAAGTCTTTACAACAAGAGTCCCAATAATCAAATAGTCAAACGTAATATGAAAAACTGAGTAAAATAAATCCTTGATAGGCATATAACAAAAGCATCCAAATTTGTAAAAACCTAAAAGAGCATATCAGTAACTTGGTAAAATATGCAGAAATAAAAAACAAAAGATGACTTAGACTTAGACTTAGACTTTAGACTTAGTAGTACTGTACATTCACACGTACCTTCCCTTCACGGTCTGTCTGGGAAATCCTTCAGACAATGATTTGTCCCACGTCATCAATTCTTCAAACAACGATTTGTGTCACGTCATTCAACTACAGTCACCTCCTGATCAACCTTCCAGTAGTTAGTGTCGTTGTACTCCTGCATACTATCATCGGGGCTCTCCTTTCCAGGGGAGGCTGTTGCGGTGTTCCTCTTCATTGGCCCTGCTTCTCCCACTATGCCTTCCTTGAGAGCTTGATCCATTGCCCTTTCAGTTCCTTCTGGCTCAACTCCCACAAACTCAACGTCCTTTCCAAACAATGAAGGCACAGGAGGTGATCTCGGGCTGATATCACCTTCTGAAGATGAAGAACCGTTTGGGATTCTCACATCAGGCATCTTCACGTCGTCTTCCGGGAACGGATCTACTGTGTCTGGTGCAGTGGATGAAGAGGAATCACCACGTTTAACCCATTCGGGAGACAATTCATCTGAACTCACATCTTCATCAATCTCAATATCGGCGTCTACAGGGACTGCTTCTGAGGTTGAGGCTGTGGCTGCAGCTGAGTCGACAAAAGGGTTCTTACTTTCTGTAATCAAACAGTCTTCGTCTTCTTCATCTCCACCACCGGAAGTTTCATTCAAGCTTACATCTTCCATTATTTCCTCAGAAGATATTGCTCCTGTTCCTGTGTTTTCGCCCAATTCATCTCCTTGGAACGTGAACCAGTTCGAGTTTGTAAATAAATTGCTGCATTAAGAATAAACCATTTCATTGTTTTAGAACCCATTTATTTCTATCTGATACATGGATTGTATAAATCAGATTTGGAAGCTTACTTCGCCTGTTCATCACCAAGCCTTAGAGATGATATAACAACTTCAGCAGATTCGTCATCAAAATAAACATCCTACAGAGAATAATAAAGTCAAGCCTAGTGTAAAACAAGCAATATTTTCTCTGCATGTAGAACATTATAATGAAATACCTCTTCATCTCTGTCATTGGAACCTTGCTCCTGGAACCATTAACATGGATTTCAGATACAGACAAAATTTTAAGAAATACTAATCAGAGAGATAAACAACTACCTCCGCAGCACCATTGTTCTCTTGCATGTTGTATCTGAACTGGTTTAAGTTATTAGCTAAACCAGCAAGATCATAATCCCTGTCGTGAACTTCATCATCGTCACTGTCCCTAGTCCTATCATGTAATGCAGTTGGGCGTCTGCACGCGAAGGAAGTCAAAACAATGGTTATCATGAGACAAATTCAACACTAGCACGATTAAATACAGTGCCATCTTTCCCTAAACCAATTACTAAGACAATGTCGCATGTAAATTCTGGGAAGTATACGCATCACTGATCATTGCATAGATAGTTGTGACAAGAAGCCGTAAAGGTTTGAGAAGAGGCATACCCGCAAACCCAGCGATAGACATTCTCAACTGCATTTCGATCATGCAGCGTATTCGCTTCCCACTCGCCCCATTCGTTATTTTCCTAGCAAAGAAAAACTGTACACATCAAACAGTTGTATCTACCAAACAAAATGCAAATATATGTACACAAGTTTGACGTAAAACAATGCTTAAAAACAAAAATAGTATATATATACGTGGGATAATTCATTATGGACACATCTTGATGGATTTCTGAAGAGGGAATCCAAGTAATTTACATTGGTTGACTCCCACGAGTACGAAATCAGAGTGGTACAGTAGATGCACATAAATAGGTGTTCAGAAACACCAGTTAACGCAATTATTTAACAATTCAAATTGTTATATATATTTTTGTGAAAAAACGATAAACTGCAGACAACAGTAAAACTGCAATCATTGTAACAAAAAACGTTACTATAGCTGAAACACAAACCTCAAGTATAGTCTTTATCTGGTTACTGTTAGTTGATAGCTGAACAAGCTTGTTTGAAATTCTTGAGATATGACCAACATTTCCCACCCTTGGAGCTTGCTTTCCAGCAGCAGCTAATGTTGGCTGCATGAAATCAGAATCATTTATTTAATACAACTCAGTGCATCTTTTTCATTAGAAAAGTGGATTTAACGGGTTTTTAAATCTGTAATAAAGAATTATAACAATAACTAGAATTGCTTGGCAAAACACACAATCTGATGTTCTACATCTTGCCTCACCAAACCAAAGGATAAATTCCACATTTTGTCTCACAGAACTGGGGACATTGTGTATTCTCTCTATCTCTATCTCTATCTCTCTCGACAAACTTTGCTCACCAATATGAATGTCCGAAACAATTCATACCTGCTTATCACCAGAAAGAATTGGCTGTTTCTCTGTTTTGAGAATTTTTCCAATCAAATTACACTCTTGGAGAAGATGGTCAACAATCTCATCGTTTTTGCTTTCCAAACACGATACTATTATACTCTCCACCTGATGGTGCAGTGCATTATTATATGGGTACCTACATATTGGAATAAATAGTTCTAAAATCATTTCACCAAACAAAACATATGAGACGTGCAAAATACCGAACAATTTCGAAATTTTATAATCGACCCAGGGAGAAGTATTTACTCAAAGAACAGATCAATGACTCTTCTAATAGCTCCTGAGCTGGCTAGTTCTTTTCCTGTTGCTTCACTTCGAGTTTTCATCAAGACAGCAATGAACTCCACAATCTAAGACAGATCATCAAGAACGCAAATGAAATCAGAAAAAAATATATATACAGAAAACACTCACAGGAGCACATTTGTAGTTCCAAGATCTGATCCCAGAAGCATCTTATAACTAAATCATCTTCCAGTTGACAATAACAAAAATTTCACAATGAAACCTTACCTTCAGACGATGACTGCCAAGAGGAGGCTTTAGCTGCCCATAGGTAGTAGGTAAATGTTTTTCATCAGAGGTCACATTCAAAAGTGCAACAAAGTCACCTGCACCAGAAATATGAGAGCAGTATAGGAAAATTCAAATAAATGGTCCAAGCACATAAGAACTGAGTCAAATTTTTAAAATATATGTTCAACAAGAATGAGAGCTCAGATATATCCAGCTAGGATGATCAAGCATATATGCAGAAGCAACTATTAAGAAAGTGGAAGAAGCACGAAATTGCAGCAATAAACAATAAAATAAAAAAGTTTATCATTGTTTTGCAAGCATTTCTTGTCATTAGGGTCATTATGAGATGTAGCAGATGTTAGGATGACCAAAAGAAACAGATCCTAGCAATCAGTAAAAGAGCTAATATAATGTTATGACGAAAGTATTCAGCAGGGAAAAAAAACAAAAAAAACGAATATGCACCCACGTGCAGAGCACAATGGGTCATAGCAATCAGTAAAAGAGCTAATACAATGTTACACTAACCAAGTCTAGGCAGCATGGTGGCAATCGTCTCCGGATTCACAGAAATTGGAGACTCGAAGATTTGTTGGCCCCTGAATGAATACATAAAGGGGGAAGAAACTACAGATCTTCTTGGGCTCAACAACGAAATGCAAACTGAAAGCGTGTGGACAAGGCTAGATTTGGACTGGGGATCTCCGAAAGCATGACCAAATATCCTTGCAACAAAACTGCAAACAAAAAGGCCACTGAGTTAGCTTAACTACTAAATAGGTTTCAACATATTCAAGAGTAAGACATCCTACAAACCTTGAACTAGAGAGTTTGGTAGCCAACGGTGACGGTGCATTTTGAGCGATAGTGCAGAGTGTTTCAGCAGCATTTGCATGAACTTCAAGAGAGTTCTAATCCAACAGAAAATGAACACAAACTTT
>NC_025688.1:12578054-12657212 GCF_000633955.1 Camelina sativa
AAAAGGCCACTGAGTTAGCTTAACTACTAAATAGGTTTCAACATATTCAAGAGTAAGACATCCTACAAACCTTGAACTAGAGAGTTTGGTAGCCAACGGTGACGGTGCATTTTGAGCGATAGTGCAGAGTGTTTCAGCAGCATTTGCATGAACTTCAAGAGAGTTCTAATCCAACAGAAAATGAACACAAACTTTTAGAATATTCATGTCTGAACTAATCAAAATTTAAAAAAATGCAAGTCTTGTTGTTATTTGACCGAAACAATAACCACACGCAAAAAGGCTCTCTATACTGCATTCAGGAGTTTGAAAGTAGGAAATCAACAACCGCACCAATAAGATAAAACAGAGACGTGCAAGTGCAGGAGAGTCTCTCCAACTATTCTATATTGTTTTATAAGCAATCAGCTTTTCAGTAACTCTACAGTAGCAGTTACATGAAGAACCAACAGATCCCACATTTTATTTACACAATAAAAACGAGAAGAAATCAGACGTAGCTTAAATACGTCCATGGTTCCTATATTTCAATCATTGGAAGCAAAAAGAAGGGGAAGGGATGCATACACGCTTTAACAAATGATACTTACTGTTGGGCTAAGCTTATCCACGATCATTTCAAGCAGATTGCTATCAGCTAACCATTGCATCACATCTAGGTGGTTGGGATACACATGATCATCCGCACCAACCAACCGAATTAGAACCTACGCAAATCACATATAGATGAGCTTAAAAGTGACTACCAGAATCAAATTTAAGGATAGGAGAAGAAGGACGGTTTACCTCCATAATGGACGTAATCCCTATCAAATCAACCAGTTGCTGGAAAACATTCTGATGGGCCTATATATGGTATTTGAAAAGATTATTTGCTACTTTTATATCGAGTGTACACCACATAATTCACACAGTAACAATTTTCAAAGAACAGGTGCATCTCAATGATATGTCAGTCTATTCAAGGAGTTTCTGCCACAGTATAAGTTTACATCGACTTAGTACAATTATGATTAACGGTAGGTTGAAAAGGAATTATTGAACATAGAAATTAGAAAGACAGAGCACATCCCCTTCGTACGCTTTCTACCACACAATCTCATTTTCAATCAGAAAATAGGATGATTTTCGTGCTATTTGCAAAAATTTCAAATAAATATCCAAATAAAACTTACTTTTACATAGTTCATCAGCGGGACTGTCTTCCTCAACATGAGGCATATGACAACCTTTACCCGAATGTGATAATATACATTGTTAGTAAGTAACAAACTTGTGGAGACATCAAAACTAAAAATCGTTTAAGAACTAGAATTCTAAAATGAACTATTAACAGTGTACAAACCTTGCTGAAATACCCAGCTAGCATCACACTGTGGGAACGGTTTGGTTCCAAAAAGGAGAAAAGTAGGTTCATAAGCTGCAACAGGAAGTACAAACCATTAAATGAGACCAGAGGAATAGAAACATCAAACTCAAACTAACAAGGTTCCGCATTCATCACAATAAAGGAAGAAGAAAATTAGTACACTACCTCCTCCTCGTCCACTAAAGTCTTAAGAATAACATCAATTTCACAGGTCAAAACTTCAGAGGAGATGAAAGGAAACCTAATAGAAAAACATGCTTTAGAGTTAATCAATCTGGGTTCAAGATAGTTCGCAGAAATATTCTAAATCAGGTATAAAGTAAATAAGCAAAAGCAAGGGAAGTTGTCCACAATGCACATACTTGAAAGCACGCTTGCTATCAGCATCTTCAGGAGATTCTTCAACAATAAAACGTAATAACTGTTCCACTTGAGCTCTTTCTCTCAGACTGCAAATGAGCATATAAAATTAGAGCATAAAAAGCCAACATTCCAACCCCTGCTACTACTATGAGAAACTAAAACTTCCATAGTAAACCAGGGTGGTCCTGCAAAGAAAACATAAAGAAGTATGCAGTAATTCTATCTACTTTTCGTGCAATATCTGCTGGATTGCATATCTTCTCCGATCTTTTATAAGAAATGGTAAATATAAACAGAAGAAACATGTCATAGTACAAACTAAAAACATAACAAAATCTACAGATAAACAACAACAAGGTTAAAAGAAAAAGAGGGGACGCCTAAAAATGAATTTACAAATTTATGAGCCGGCTGTTCAAAGCTCTGCATTCCTGGATTATATCTTCTTCATCCAAGAGTTCTTCCAAAGTGAAGTCGTCCTTGTCTAATATGGATTCGACCTGTCAATCGCAAGTAATAAATAAGGAAAACAAAAGACTGAAAAATGAATAAGAACTCCACATTCACCGCCGAAACTTTACTGTTCCCTATCTGATTTCTCTCTTCTCTAAACTACATTACCGGCTTCCAAGAACTGTTTCCCTCAGAACCTCAATAGAAATGAATCATAATGAAGCAATAAGCAAACATTTGAAAACCGAAATCAGACATCACCATGACTATGAAAACAACAAATTCGAAGCAGTAAACTTAATCAGAAACCAAAACGGAGTAAGCAGTTACCAAAACAACTAACATCCACATCAAATCAGTTCAGAAAACGAAACGAAATCTCAAAAACAATCTCAGCCAATCTTCACTTTGAACAAAGCAGATTCAGAAACGAGAGAATCGAAGTCAGAATAACAAATTCCGAATTCATAAGTAGAGAGAACTTGTTGAACTCACCGGAGAAGCAGCAGAGAGAGCAGTCAACTTCCAGAACATGGTGAAAGAGAAAAACAAAGAGGATGATGAAGACGAAGAAGAAGAAAGAACACGGGAGCTGCTAATTAGATCTCTTTCTTCTTAGAGCCAAACTCAATCACTAAAATCTCAGGGCACTCGTGAAAAGAAAAATGAAAACTCGCCTGAAAAAACCCTAATTTGTGGTGGTGGTGGTGGTGGTGAAGAAGAAGGAGAGGCACAAATGAGAAATCACATAATTTTAGAAAGCGTCCAAAAAAAAAAAAATTACTAATCTCGGAGAGACATGATTCACCAAAAAAATAATAATAATAAAACGATTAAGAAAAAAATATTATTATTTTGGTGTCTCATCGAATTAGATTATGATGACGACTAACTTACAATAACCGAAAAAGTCGGTTTAGTTTGCCTTCATTCCCGGTTTAAAACAGACATTAACCGAAATTTTAAAAATTATGGTTAAATTCGAATAATTCGGTTCAGTTAAATTCTCAGGTAATAGTCAAATCGATCTAAGTTTTTGAAACAAAATGATCGATTTAATTTGATATAGTCCTGTTAGTGTTGAAAACAATAACCGAGAAGTCGATGGTTTGATGGTACGATTATTATGGTTACGGTTTATTAACTACTAATTATGGCAAAACATTTTGTTTAACTTTAACCGTAACCATTTAATAAACGGTTACGGTTAAATACGATTATTTGATAATATAATACGGTTGATATTATTTGATAATATAATATAATTGATATTATTTATTTATAATTAATATATCATTTTTAGTGTACTCATATTTCTATATATCATATGATCACTTTATTAGACTACAACATAAGATAAAACACTTTTGGCATCACACAGGTAACACAACAAAAGAGAAAACAAAGATTTTGTTTTGCTTTAATAGATCAATTAGATAGGTTTGTCCTATTCTTATACTTACGAGCCCAAATGTGTTTCCCGTACAACCCAAACCTTCTTTTCTGCTCGCCATTGAGTACGCGATCTACAGTAGCAACCGAATCCAAGATAAGCCTCGCGAATATTGATTGTTCCTGCTGGCAGATGCTGATATTCACATTTGCATTATTGAAAGCGTTTATGTTGTCGTGTTGCATGATAACGCTCTCAACACAATTTTCTCCGAATTCCTTAGTGAAGAGTTCATATACCTCTGCATGAGTTACTGGAAACCCACGAGAAAACGTCAGAAACAAGGTGCGGTCATTCACAGTTGCGATGCAGTTAGCATTCCATCCCCATAGACCATGAGGGATGAAAGATAAGTTGTTGTCAAGCATTACGTTGATGCTCCCAAAAGTCGGATGAGGGAACCCAGGAATGCTAAGAGGTTGGCGAAGTCTTGTACTGCGGAAGGAAGATGATGATGAAGAAGATGGGAGAACTCGTTGAAGGATGTCAGAGAAGATTCTAGAACAAACGGTGTTCAAGAAGTTCTTGATTCCTGTGATAGCGCTATACCGATTCTTGTGGATTAGTTCGATCGATATGTCGTTTTTAAAGTATTTTGTACTGAGAGGGATTTGACTTAAGCCATTTGGGGGATCGGTAGATTCAAGGCACTGAAAGCATGAGACAGCCTCATCAGCAAGAGCCACAAGGAGTGGATCTGTGAGAGCCACGATGATTGAGAAGATGTTTTCAAACCCAAAGTCCTCAAGCCAAAGCCATGTGGCCATGACAAGAAGAGACTCAGCTGGAGGTCTTGAGTATTTCAGGACCAATTTAGAGAATATCTCTCTATCTTGAGCATGAAAAACATTGAGTTGTTCGGTGTTGAGAGAGGACGACATTGTCGAATTTGATTGTAGAAAAATTTGGAGAACGTGAAAGCAATTGGAATGAATGTATTATCTAACCATCTCGTTTTATACACATAAAAGGCTCATATTTTTTAAAGGTTATTTAAGATAACAAATGCAATGATAAAATCTCACTAGCCCCCACTAACAAGATTTTCTTCTAGTTTTGTTAACTATGCACATTGAAGCATAACGACTAAAATAAAATAAAAAGTTAATTTATAGGTTTATTATATATATATATATATATGTGTGTATAATACTATAATCCTATAATCTAAGATATTATTTTATCTTTAGTAAATCATTCTTAGTGTATGGGTCTCACTATAAATAGACACAAAACTTTTTTTGCTTAATTAAGTTGGTCAATGAGATTTTTTTACTCATGCCTTTGTTCACTGTATGCAATAATGCATTGTTTTTTCCATTTTGAGATAATTTTTTATATCTATAATGTACTAAAAACCCTATCTATGGTATCCTTTCCTTATATCTCACACCCCCTTTCTTTCTTTCTTTTTTGGTCTAAATGAAGAAAATATAATATTTTAATTTATATGTACTTTTATAGTGGACTATGAAAAAAATTAAAGTTGGTAAATATACTTTTAATAATTTTGAAATATAGACAAAAATATTAAAAGATTATATAATTATTTTATATACTATTTACTACCCTCTTTGGTAGATTTATTACTCTTTTTATAATTCATACTAGATGAATATCCGCGCTATGCGCGGGTTATTATTTTATATATTATTTATTAATATTTTTGGTAGATTTATTACTCTTTTTATAATTCATACTAGATGAATATCCGTGGGCTTATTATTTTATATATTATTTACTACCCTCTTTGGTAGATTTATTACTCTTTTTATAATTCATACTAGATGAATATCCGTGGGCTTATTATTTTATATATTATTTACTACCCTCTTTGGTAGATTTATTACTCTTTTTATAATTCATACTAGATGAATATCCGCGCTATGCGCGGGCTTAGGCTTACCGTTTTTTATGTAGAGTTTATCTTTTATATAGACCTTATCTTTGTTTTTTATGTACAGGTTATCTTTGTTTATATTTTTAATTGTGAAAATCTTGAATAATATAATTTAATGTTGATTGTTTTAATACTTCCCATACGTTTTCTCATTTTGTAATTGAATTATTAGATATATGCATAAACAATTTTTTGAAGAGATTTAAACATTATATATTTTTTGTCTAAAACTTCAAAAAAATATATTTTAAATAAAAGTTTGATCTAAAGATGCATATTTCGTAACAAAGAGTTTTTAGTTGAATAAATTTTACATTCATTCAAAAGAAAACATAAGTATTTAGATATATTTATACTTAAGCTTCTCAACTAAATACTATGAAATACTAACATTTTCTTTTATCAATGATTGCAGCTTGGCTAACTCTTTAATAGATATAGTTAAGATAGACATCTTCCTTTCATGATAGCTCTTCAATTTTTTGAATATAACTCTAGAAGTTGGTTTTTAATAAGATTTCTTCAGTTTTTTTTTACAACTTCTAAATATTAGAATATGAAAACCAACAGTCATGAATTTATTCAACTATATTCTTTTTTGTCTCTGAATTTTTATAAACCAACATTCTACAGTTTTATTCAACTATCTTCCATTTGATAGTGAACCAAAACCCAAATCTTCTTTATATATAAAAATTTATTTGTTTAGGGACAAACTTTCATACATTTCTTTACAATATTAATCAATATATGTATCATTTGCAACTTTTCAAACTATTGACAAAATTTTAACAATAAACCATATGCCCATATATTCATGGTTTACTGAAATGACCGCACCCAAATTTCCAATCCTCACATAGGATCCACGGGAAACGATCTCATCAGAACCCCATAATTCCGACGAGACAAACGGCGTAGAAATCGCTCCTTACAAAAACTCTCACAAGTACATGAAACCCCACCTCATATAGTTATTGAGTCGCACAACCAACTACCCCTAGCAACCGAGTAACAAGAGAGGTGGGTTGGGATATTTGATTCCGTCCAGCCACGGACAATACTTCCCTAAAAACACTCCAATTCACTATCCACTCCTCTAGTGTTGAACGTCACCCATCGCACCACTTGCGAACCAACACACATGGTGTCAATCGACACTCTCCTAGTGTCGCTTGACACCAACACCCACGACATCACTTCCACCGATCTCCCCTTATCCAAACCTAACTCCAGCTGTCCTCCTAAGATCCAAACATACAACAACATACTGGTGCCGCCTGACACCCCAACCTTACCCAAACACCGTCTATACCAGACCACAATACAAACACAAAGCTATAGCACCACGAAGCTCCCCACCAAATTTCACAATCCCACCATTGGATACTAAGCCTATAGCACTACGAAACTCCCCACCATATTTCAGCCAAATCGGACTTTGTTTCATCCTCCAAACGTTGCTCCGAAATAGCCATCTTGAACCAGTCCGCACAGCCCATCTGTAGGTGTTGGTGTCGACTGACACCACAATGGTATCAAATGACACCAACCTAGAAATCACGATCTGAGCCTCCCTTCAGGCTCCTTCTCACCGCAAAACCCTAATCTTTCACAACCATCTATTTCCTAATCGATTAAACATTAAACAACACGACTTACCTGGATAACAACCATGAGAGAGCCTCCTTGTCTATCGTAATCCACCACCAAGCTCCCATCCTTCCCCTCACACATGAAGATTATGGAACTCCCTTCTCCTCCTCTTATGCCACAAGCACAAGCTCTTCCTCTAGCATCCTTGATGCACGACGAAGAAGAAGCTCCACTCAAGCCCACTGCTTTATCTCCTCTTCTCCCTCACACCCAGACGTCCTTCCTTTTTTCGTCCATTGTCAAATCATCCCCTTTCTCCGCCATATTTCTGCTCACACAATTTTGTCTACTTGATGATTGTTGGAGTAGTTGGGGTGCGGAAAATAGAATGCATGTTAGGAAAGGAGTATCCAGCTCACTAAGTAATCTTATAATATTTTGTTTTGCAGGAAGCCTAGGTTGAGCTTGGAGTAAACACTAGGGTGCCAGATAGGAAATTTTATGTATTTTTGTAAAAATTATATCTTTCCTAATATGTATTATTGTATTCTTTGAAAAATATCTGACTATATATTTCTTGGGGTAACTTATTTGATTGTAATAATTTACTGTAAGTAATAAAGATGATTTTTGGGGAACATAACAAGTGAATTTTATATTTGGCCTTGTCTGGACTAACACAACGCACCAGACCGCGAGGGATGCAATGCATAAGCAGTCTCGGTTGTGGGTGGAATTACTTCGAAGGAAAACCGGTTGGAAAGTGACAGCTTCTATCCCTCGACCGGACCTCCTAGGTGCAGTTCCCATCGTAGCATCCTGTGTTTGTCCGTTTGCTTGTCCGGTCATAGGACGGTTTGGGGGCATTACAGTTGGGGTCGAGGACGAGGGCGTTCTCGACTCATACCCACACACACCACCAAAAAGTGTCCAACCAACATAGATTCCTCCCAGTCTTGCTGCCGCTTTCAGAACAATACTCGTCCAAGATCCAGTTGATGGCAATTGGTACATGGACACAGCCGCCACATCCCACCTCACGTCAAACCCAGGTCTCCTACATTCTCTTTTTGATTCGAGCTCCTCCCCATCGATTGTAGCCGATAATGGATCCTTTATTCCCACAAATTCTTTTGGTCTTTCATCTTTCTGGTCTAAAATCTGACCTTGGCATCTTAGACATGTGCTTGTTTGTCCTTTAATTATCAAAAACCTTGTCTAGGTTCGCCAATTCACTAAAGATAACTCTGTTTTTGTGGAATTTAACCTGTTTGGTTTTTGTGTTAAGGACCTTTATTCCCAGACTACTCTTCTCCGATGTAACAGCACCGATTCTCTATACTCCACCACTCGATGTAACAAGCCATGATTTCAACAGTTTCCAACACTTTGTTGTAGCATTGTCGTCTTTGACACATGGGAAACACAACCCTTCACTCTTTTATTTCTTCTCGTTTAATAAATTGTTCTAAAACTAACATTTCTCTTTGTCATGCTTGTCAGTAGAGGAAACACATTCAATTACTATTTGATTATGTTATTTGTCATGTTTCTGAACCTTTTGAAATTGTTCATTCTGATGTTTGGACCTCAATGGTTCCCAGCATCACATGAATAACATACTACGTTATTTATCTTGACCACTTTACTCATTTTCTCTGGTTTTTTCCTCTACGAAAGAAGCCCGACATTTTCTCAACATTTTTAAAGTTCATGGTTTATGTTTCCAATCAATTTGGCCACAACATGAAAGCATTGCAATGTGATAATGGTGGTGAATATCAAAACAAAACGATTCTCAATCATCTCTCCTCTCATGGCATCATCTCTTTCTTCTCTTTTCCTCATACTTCTCGACAAAACGGCAAAGCCGAACACTTCACAACTTTACTCGTTCCATCCTTTTCCAAGCATCAATGTCATCTCCATATTGAATCGAGGCACTTATGCTGGCAACTCACCTCTTCAACATCCTCCCATCTTCCTCCATCAACAATAAAACTTCATACACCAAACTCTTTAACAAACCACTCATCTATGATCATCTTCAGATCATTGGCTACTTATATTACCCAAATCTCCATTACGTTGCACCTCATCAACTTTCTCCACGTTCAACAGCTTGTGTCTTCCTCGGATATCAAACTAATTACAAAGGATACTGCTATCTTGATCTTAACACACGCAAGGTAATTATTCCTCGACATAGTTCAGAGGATACACCTTTGATGAGTCAAATCTTTTTTCTCCAACATAGTTCAGAACTCTCCCTCCGTCACTCAGAACCATCCGTGTCTTTGCCGAGTTCACCCTGTAACATCCGGGAACCGGAATCCCGGTTTGAGAGGGTTTTGAATGAATTGTTCTGAATGAATTTTTCTCTTTTATTTCTTCTCTTTTAATAAATTATTCTAAAACTAACATTTCTCTTTGTCATGCTTGTCAGTAGAGGAAACACATTCGGTTACTATTTGATTATGTTATTTGTCATGTTTCTGAACTTTTTGAAATTGTTCATTCTGATGTCTGGACCTCAACGGTTCCTAGCATCACATGAATAACATGCTATGTTATTTATCTTCACCACTTTGCTCATTTTCTCTGGTTTTTCCTCTACGAAAGAAGCCCGACGTTTTCTCAACATTTTTAAAGTTCATGGTTTATGTTTCTAATCAATTTGGCCACAACATGAAAGCATTGAAATGTGATAATGGTGGTGAATATCAAAACAAAACGATTCTCAATCATCTCTCCTCTCATGGCATCGTCTCTTGCTTCTCTTTTCCTCATACTTCTCAACAAAACGGCAAAGCCGAACACTTCACAACTTTACTCGTTCCATCCTTTTCAATGCATCAATGTCATCTCCATATTGAATCGAGGCACTTATGATGGCAACTCACCTCTTCAACATCCTCCCATCTTCCTCCATCAACAATAAAACTTCATACATCAAACTCTTTAACAAACCACCCATCTACGATCATCTTCAGATCATTGGCTACTTATATTACCCAAATCTCCATTACATCGCACCTCATAAACTCTCTCCTCGTTCAACAGCTTGTGTCTTCCTCGGATATCAAATTACAAAGGATAATACTGCCTTGATCTTAACACACGTAAGGTAATTATTTCTCGACACGTTACCTTTGATGAGTCAAATTTTTTTTTCTCCAACATAGTTGAGAACTCTCCCTCCGTCACTCAGAACCATCTGTGCCTTTGCCAAGTTCATCCTGTAACATCCGGGAACCGGAATCCCGGTTTGGGAGGTGCATTGGTTGATGCACTATGTGCATCAGTCGATGCGAGGCTGGTTTGTCACGAAACGTGTTAAGTTAAACGTTGCATTCTGAGTTAGGGAAACCCTTGATGTCGAGCATAAAAGGAGGTTTGTCGTATTATGGCCGAGTTTAGCCGCTTTTGAGAGAAATGAAAGAGAGAAAAGAAGTTCTTAACTGTTCTTGAGGATTTTGGGAGTTTGGTGGCTGTTTTTGGGAGATATGAAGCTAGGATTGTTGTAGGAGCTTGCTAGGAGTGTAGATCTGTTGGTTTTGAGTCAGATTCTTCTTTGGCAAAGGTGAGTGCAGGATCATGGCTTATCTAAGCTTGAGATTTCTTTGATTTTCGTGTTTATGTGTTATGTGTATTCCATGGCTTGTTAGAGTGTTTATGTGTCACTTGAGGCTTGGAGAAGCTTCTTTGTGGCATTGGATCGTGTTTTGGTGGTTTAGGAACAAAGATCTGGCGAGGAGCTTCGGGGAAGATGATGCTCGGCATGTGCATCAATCGATGCAATGCGAAGACAACGCGATTTGACCTAGGAGCATCGGTCAATATCATGCGGTGGTTTCTATCGATGCAATTAGGGATTTTTTGAAATGTCGAGCATGCATCGGTCGATGCAGTGTTGGTGTCGGTTGATGTAGTGTTGGTGTCGGTCGATGCAACCCCAGTTGGTGTCGGTCGATGCATGGGTTGGTATCAGTCGATGCATTTTTCCTGGTTTGTTGTTTGTTTGTTGATTGTTGTTTGATGGTTAGGGATATCTCAATTGCTTGTGTGTATAGCCCAGTAGATGGAAGGATTGCCTCACTGAGTGTTTATAAATTACTCACGCATCTCATATGTGTTAGGTTGTTAGAGCTGGGTCATTAAAACATTGCTATGTTGTTGGTTTGATGTTTTAAAAATTTTGTTAGTTGGTTTCCTATTGCTATTGAATTATTGGTGTATTACTTATTGGTTTAATGGTATCTTTCATTATGTTATTTATGCTGTTTGGTTTGATTGTGGTTAGATTGCTAGTGGGTATGAGACCACTAGTTAATTGTTATATTTAAAAAAAAACAGGTCGGTTGTTTCACACCCCTTCTTTGAATCATCAATACACAACCATCAGATACCTTGGAAAATCCACAGCCACCGCCCTCTCCAGAACTGGTACCCCCGGCGGCTCTGGCTCCACATGTGGCTCCTCCACCTGCGATATTTCATTCTATGATGACACATAGTAAATGAGGTATCTCCAAACCCAAAATACACTCTCTCTTCATACTACCATCCTTTCTCCTCTACCTTCCTCTCATCTTGAAGCCTTACAGGATCCAAACTGGAATCCAGCCATGCATGAGGAGTATAGCACTCAAATTAAAAAGAGATCTTGTACCACGGTTTGAAAACATTAATATTGTGCGTTCAATGTGGCTTTTTAGGCATCAATTTGGTGCAAATGGCATTCTTTCTAGGTACAAAGCACGCTTGTTGGCGAATAGAAAATCACAAGAATCTGGTATCGATTATGACAAAACTTTCAGTCCCGTCGTCATGCCAGCCACCATCCGCCTTGTTCTCGAACTGTTTCTCTCTCGACAATGGCCAATCCACCAACTCGACGTTAAAAGCGCTTCCCTCAATGGTACCCAAGAGGAAACGGTGTACATGCATCAACCACCGGATTTTGGTGATCCAGAAAAACCTGACCATGTCTGCTTACTATGGCGATCCCTCTACAGTCTCAAACAAGCCCCAAGAGCATGGAACCAACGCTTCGCTCAGTATGAATTCCGTATTGGTTTTGTCCAAAGCATATTCGACTCGCCCCTTTTCATCTACCATCATAACACGGGCACGACATATCTTCTTCTTTATATCGACAATATTTGAAAATCCATAGCCACTACCATCTCCAGAACTGGTACCCCCGTCGACTCCAGCTCCACATGTGGCTCCTCTACCTACGACATTTCATCCCATGATGACACGCTATAAACCAGGTATCTACAAACCCAAAAAGCCACTCTCTATTCATACTACCATCCTTTATCATCCCATTCCTCTCATCTTGAAGCCTTAGAGGATCCAAACTGGAATCCAGCCATGCATGAGAGTATAACGCTCAAATTAAATAGAGAACGTGGGATATTTTACCATGGTTCGAAAACACTAATATTGTGAATTCAATGGCTTTTAGGTATAAATTTTCGGTAGATGGCAACCTTTCTAGGTACAAAGCACGCTTGTTAGCGAATAGAAAATCACAAAAAGCTGGTATCGATTATGACAAAACTTTCAATCCCGACGTCAAGCCAGCCACCATCCGCCTTATTCTCAAACTATCTCTCTCTCGCAAATGGCCAATCCACCAGCTCAACATTAAAAACGCTTTCCTCAACATACCCACGACTAAATAGTGTACATGCATCAATCACCGGGTTTTGGTGATCTGGAAAAATCCGACCATGTCTGCTTACTACGGTGATCCATCTAGGGTCTCAAACAAGCCCTAAGAGCATTGAACCAACGCTTCGCCCAATATGCACGTCGTATTGGTTTTGTCCAAAACAAATTCGACTCGCCCCTTTTCATCTACCATCACAACAAAGGCACAGCATATCTTCTTCTTTATGTAGACAATATTGGTCTCACCGCTTCATCAGTGCAACTCTTTAACCATATCATTTCTTCCCTCAGCAAGGAATTTGAGATGACCGACCTTGGGGAACTTCACTAACTTCAAATGAAACTAATATGTCCTCTTTCTCTATCAACACAACCATGCGGCAGACATACTACATCGCGCTAACATGACACATTGTAATTCTTGCATAACCTCGGCGGATACTCGCACAAAACTCGAAGGCCGTCATTAGTCTCTCTGTTGCTAACTCCACACTCTACCGCAGCCTTGTCGGTGCCCTCCAATATTTGACCTTCACTAGACCGGACATCTCTTTTGCATCCAGCAAGTTTGCTTATTTATGCATAATCATTGTGAGATTCACTTTAAAGCACTAAAACGTATTATTTGGTATGTTAAAGGCACACTTGACTTCAGGCTCCAGATATACCCAAAAACGTCCACCGGTTTAGTCGCTTCCCAACTACCCGACGTTCCACTTCTGGCCATTGCATCGTCCATGGCGACAATCTCATTTTATGGTCTGTAAATGCTAGCACATCGTCTCCCGTTCCAGAGATGAAGCGGAGTACAGAGGTATCACCAACACTGTCGCAAAGATAATATGGCTCTATAACGTTCTTCTTGAGCTCCACCGTCAGTTGTTAAAAGCCACCTTAGTGTATTATGACAACGTCAATGCTGTGTACCTCTCTTCCAACCTAGTCCAACATCAACGCAAGAAATATGATGAGATCGATCTCTACTTTGTTCGTGAGCGTATCGTACCTCGACACCGTTAAGTTTCTACACGTTCCATCTTCACAACAATATGTTGACATCTTTGCTAAAGGGCCTACTAACAACTCTGTTCATCACAATAGTCTCAACATCATTCGAAATGAAACTAAGACTGAGGGGGAGTGATATACAAGATAATACATATTATTTACTTCTCATAGATGTATAAATATTACTTGTACAATAATTCTACTCTCGTTTGTATATTGTGATGATAATTATTACTACTATTAAAAGAGATAATTTGAGGCTTCTCCATGTGTCAACACAGCTTTTTTAACAATGCTTCTCCAGTTTGCCATGTCATCAACGCTGAAAAAACAAATACTTAAATTCTTGACTTCTCATAGTTTTTAGGGTTTTCTGAAGTTGAGCCGTTTTACGTTCCATCCATTTAATCAGTTCCTCTTGACTACATCCTCCACTCTCATCTCAAATCTAAGCCCACAAAACTTCTACTATTCCTTTCCTCAGAAAAATCAGTCTCCATGATTGATAGTATATTAGGATTTATATCTGACAGAAATATGAAACAAAAGACAACACAAATTCAGATTTTGCTTTTCTCAGATTTACATTTTTTACATACAATAATGGATATTGATCAGTTTTCTTATTCATTAGCTTATTGACTTTGTCTATTTTGGTTTAATTATATCAATCAGAAAACGAGGAGACAGATCCTACGTCGGTGAATAAAAAAGCCTGGCGATGTTGAGAATGATGATGAAGAGGAACCAAACACAGTGCATAAAAGCCTATCATAATGGTTAATATTATTAAAAATCTGCTTCTTGATTTTATTATTGTTTTCTTGTAGTGATGGGAGATGGGATGGGAGAGTTGCTTTTTCCCATATTGAGGAAGAGATTTGCTTTTTAATCCCCCCTATATGAGGAACTCACTGATCACCTTATGGAGAGACCTCAGGTAAGTGTGTAGAGGGCTTTAGTTTCTACATCTTCAAGGTTTCAGTCATTTTTGATCCACTTTTTTGGCATATGATCTCTTCATATTCCCATCTTCTATGTAAAGACTGAATACAGTCTAGGATCTCACTTTATAAACTGGGTGATTAAGTGCATGTGGTGGTCAATTTCGGTATTGTTAAAAACTGGTTATATTGTTAAGTAATCGACGCTAGGATTTTGGTATCAAAGCATTGCTAGTTCATGTATTCATGCGGGATGGAGAATTAGACACCTTGGATAATATCATTTCAGCAAAACTAAAGCGTGAGAAATTTCCATATATATATATATATATATATATATATATCTCTTTTCAAACCCAACACCTATCTATGGAAACTTAAATACCAAGGATTGGAAGATAATTAATTTATGTTGTTGAGACTCGCCATTATATGAGAATTGTGGCTGAATGGACCATGGAAAAAAATACCAGAGAAAGGAAAGCAAATGAGAAAAGATGGGAAATGGAAGTCACAAGCATGCTACTGTGATGGAAGCAAAGAAGAACAAATGTTGGCCTGAATTGTGAGTAATCATGGCTTCCTTTACAAATTTTGGTTTATATTAAATTTGCTAGATAGTATGTAAAGCCTAGACATTGCCATTAAAAGTACTATTAGATTCTTTGTTAATACTTCCAACGAAACAAGTATTAAATATTACAAGAACACTAAACTAGAAGAAAGGATGATGATGCAGTCTAGCAGCGATGATGATTTTCCACCATTGAGTGTTGGCGTTGCTCTCGAGTCCCATGTGACAAGCCATTTACTGAGACCTTTTCACAGAGAAGCCTGTGTCATCTCAAGCTGGAGACAGAACTAACATCAATGCCACTTATGTACTCAATGTTCGAAATCAAGAGTTGTCTCCAAAACACAAATGTACTTTCTTTGCTATTTGTTCATGTTTACCTGAGGAGGATACTAGGTTTACAGCCCCAGCCCACTCCAACAAATACCAGGTCCAGTTCAAAACTCTTTCTATCCAACGCTTGCTCTTAATCCCAGAGGTCGAAGACTCCTCTTGGACAGTAAATCGACGATTGTACTAGGGTTGTATAAACTTTCAATAAGGTATCTGGTATTTGCTCTAGATGTGGTGATCTATATATCCCCCTACCTTTTGAAGTCCCTTGGTTTATTTGCTCTGAATTCTAATTGGCATCCATTTTATCATGGTCGTGGTTGGTACTCGATCAACAATCATTCCAAGTCAATTCTGACTAAGGACTTCTACCATCACCCAACTGTCAACACTCCTATCTACCGTGTTGTATCTGAGGTACCATTGATTGCCCACACCCAACTTCCAATTTCAGTTTGGCAGCTCAGGTATGATCTATCTATGCTCTTGTTGAGCCGGCTACAAATATTGTGTGGATTTCGTAATCTCCATGGCCGAGGCCCTTATGTGAGAGAGAACCCATCTAGTTTACGGCTCTACAAACTTTCTTTAAGAGTTATGAGGCTAGTTTCAATGGTTATCTCGTTAACTTCCAAGTCCCTGAAGTGTTATAGCTCTTCAGTCGAGAATGCAACTTGTCGAAGGTGTGAGCTTGGTTTTAGTGAATTCTTGACCAACAATTTCCCCTCGACTTGTCTAGCTAACTACTTCAAGCCTCATCAGTTCGTTATGAACACCTTTTCAACGTCATTAAGTTTATGCTTGACAATGACCATCATATCTACCATCGAGCTTCTCGTGGAAGACCGCTCAACAAACCTTGACCTCACATGGCAAACTGCTATCTAGCTTTTGCTTCAAAGCTCTCTTGGATTCTTTGTTGAACTTTTTATCTATCTTTGTTTGGCATTAGGGAATGTCTCTTTTATTGTATGGCTTAAACTTTGGATCTTTGCATCTTTTTCCTTGTATTTGGTTTTATGATTGAATTGAAATCAAGGGTTTGACAAGAAAAAAAAGACTCTAATTTTTTTTCCTATAGAATATTAAATTATATTGAAGAGAATATTAACTTTTTACATTAGCTAGATTTAAAAGTTTTTTGCTTTTTTAGAACTGGAAATAGAGAAACAAAAAAAAGAAGCATGGTTACACCAAATAACCATGCCTCAAAGATAATTCATACCAAGTATTCTCTGTAGAAATCCTTCAATCATGTGAAACAAGAAGCTTTGTAATTAAAAAAAAAAAAAACAACAACAACATTTCTAATTCAGTTTGTGCATTTGCAAACTAAGAACCAAGTTAAAATTTGTGGAACAAAACCAACGCTATTTTAAAATATGAATTACATATATACCGGACGTAGCCCGGATTATAATCTCCTAGTGTAATGAGAAAGGCATCAATATTAACATAAATAATTGTAAACAATTATTAATGTAAATTCGGGTGGGCTTTATAAGTGAGCTCTTTATCGATGGTAGGTCTTAGCCCCTATTTTAAAAATCGGTTTAAGCGGTCGTATAATCACCGATTATACGATCGGCGGCAAGAGGCCACCGCGATTTCACCATAATCGTTCAGAAAATCGGATGTATCAAAAAAAAATTTTGAATTTTGAATTCTAACTATAATTATTGTTAGGGATCTATCATAAGAGGACAGAAAATATAAGAATAACAAGCTAGAACGACTAATAGTTGTAAAAAGAATGAAGAGACTGCTTAAACTAGGGTTTAGAGATCGACATTTCTGAGGTAGAAGACAAAGACATTTTGGTCATTTTACTGCATTAAAGAAAAATCGTAAAACAAAACCAAAACGAGAGTAAGCCCAGAACTTGGATTTGTGAGCTTTAATGACAAACGAAAACAACTGGACTACTCTTAAATCTTTGTAATATCTTACATATTTAACATATTATACATATTTAACATATTATACATATATATAAGGATAAAACCCCTAAAACTAGTTCCCGATTAATCCTTGATTTAAAACCGATTTTCTGATTAATCGCTAGGTCCACTCTCACCGTCCAACTAACGCCTAACGATTTTTAAAACAGGGGTCTTAGCAATGATTTATTAACAAAAAAATTTACGGCAAATAAAGTGATCGTAGTGTTTATTTATCTTTGATTTGCAATCGATTAATCTTGTGACAATCCGTCCCGTAGACCCCACTAGTCTACCCGCTAGCTTGCCCTCATAGGCCCCAATCCGTCCCGTATCAAAAATTAAATTAATACCCGATACTCTATCCTTACTCACAAATTATATAATTATAATACCTTTCACCCGACCCTAAAGCTGCGAATACCCTTTTTTGGGACGGAAACAAGCCAAGTAACGGATCGAATACGGGTAACGATACTAGTTTCTATACCTACCTATTAGTAGTTTAATATGACTCAAAACTCATCATATAGTACTATATTATATAACATGTAAATGAATGATAAAACATAATCATAATCTTAACAAATAACGAAATAAAAAAAATTCCCGTGCTACCAGTGCGGGTGATTATCTAGTTGAAATTATTATCCTTCCTCTATTTAATTTTAAATATTTCTTTGAATTATTTTTCTTAATTTTTGGTGATTACTTTTGTGTATATATATTTTCTGTTTAAACTTTTACTCAATAGCATTGCGATATCTTAAAATCTGATATATATTTTAAACAGGTTTTGCTTACAAGAATATAATTTAAATATACATATATGGAATTTATTAGTGATAAATAGTTGTAAAAGATGAAAAATAGAGTCATTAATAGTAGGTTTTAGAGACAATTGACATCTTAAAAAAAATTAATATGTCACTTGACTCTATCAAAAATAGTGTGTAGCTCACTTGACTTCTTAAAATTTTTTAATAGATCGACTTTTATTTTATTTATTTTTGTGTTTACGTTTGCATATTAACAAATAGAAAAATGTTTTTGCTACCAAAAATAAAATAATAGACCTATTACAATTTTTTCGAATATGGCCATTATTTTGATTGAGTTGAGCCGCTATGGTGGACACTTTAGAGTTTAGAAGAAGAAAAACAACTTTATTATATAATATGATGATTATGGAATTAATGAGGATCCAACAAACTTGTGAATGATCAAGGGTCAACAAGCGGCCACAAATATGACATATATATAGCTGATCAAATGATACACATCATTGGATCAACCGATTTGCAGTTTCTTAGCTTAGGTGACACATACCGGAAAGAAAAAGATAACGTAGGACAGATACAATTTACTTCATGCTTTATTTATAATTCTCTTCCAACTTGTATTGGTCACTTAATTAATCAAGACCATCTATACATTTCTAATTAATAGTCAAGACTCAAGACCATACATTATCAGCAAAACCAGTTTATGTGAAAATGGTTAGAAATACATCAAGATTTGGTTGTTATAGTGAGTACCAAAGCTTTGACGATAACATACTGTCCTGGTCATCACCTTTAAAGTTTAAACTACAACAGTTGGTCTTTCCGTATTCTAAGAGTCGATTTTTGTCCAGTGAAAATAGAAACAGAATAATACTTTATTCATCATCATTCGAAGTTAAAGCTGACATGAAGTCTATAAGTCATAAGAAACAAATTATACTACAACTACTACACTCGTTTTTAGTTTGATTTCTATGCTAATATCCACTTTGATGGTCTATGCCGAGATTGTCAATGACCTTATCGTGTGTTCGGTGGAACAACGTTCAACAATCAACATGGTGAAAACAATATAAAACGTGTATAGAAACTAGAAATTGGTCAATGGGTATATGTGAATCACTAAGATCATTAAAAAAAAAATATCAAAAGAAGGGTTTTGAAAATATCTTATGGAATTGTGTTTGTCTCTACATTCTCATTTTTACATCTTAATTAACGTATTTTAAAAGATATTTTCAATGAAAAAAAAAATCAAGCAAAGTGATATCATTCAACCATTGGATCGAATCTGTAAGAGTATACTTACAAGTCAAAATCACTTTTGTCCTCCTAGAGGCGATATTATGGCTTAGACATTCTATAATCATCAATCATTATCGTCTTTCTCGTTTGAAATAAATTAACGATCGAAAATTTTATGTATTCTTTTGTATGTGTATGTGTGAGGTCTCACTTTGTTTAGACCATTCTTATCCACTTTCATAATAAATTCGGAACTATGGATGTTCAAACTATTCAAACTATCAAATTATTGTATTACCAAAACAACAAAAAAAAAACTATCAACTTATTTTTTTTTTTTAAATTACTAAGAAGTTTTGGACTTTAAGGCAAAGACCAAAACATTTTATAAAATTTTCAAGCGCCGTCCTCGAATCCGCGAACTCTACACTTATTGGTTAATTCATTATGCTGTATGTGACTATAGGCTACGTTGTAATATATATATATATATATATATATAATTATATGTATGTTGAAAATATATTATAATATAATTTATATGGGTTCTTACGCAGAACTTTAACACGAAAATTTAATCTTTGATTGTTAGTGAAAGTGGTTAGTAGCAACATCTAAAATTAACGATTTGTATTGTTACATTGAACATAGTTACAAAATGTTTTAAGAAAAAATTAATTTTCTTTTTGCAAACAAAAATAGAACACAAAAAAAATAAAATTAGATTTTTAAATCTTAAAATAAAAAGTGGTCGAGAAGACAAAAAAAATTTTTCCTCCCAAAAATTATTTTTATGCTTTAATTAGAATATGTCAATACTAGGGAGGTACCCTTGCGTAAGCGCCGTAATAAGATTTTAAGAAAAAAGATTTTGATATTTTAGGATATGCTGCTTTTTTATATTTAATATGTAATATGTAAAATATAGTGTTTTATCTTTTGAAAAAAGATTATAATGTTTTATTTGATTGTCAATAACTTTTTGTATTTGCACATATACAAAAAGGTTTACTTTCTAAAGATTCATAATATTCTCAAGGGTTGATTATGGTATACTATCCCAACTATACTACTTCTTCAATAAACATCCTAGACTTTTTGCCGCTTTTCTAAACACATAAGCTATATTTTTCTCCATTATACATCATAAACTATACATTATCTTACAATTACAACATAACAATTCTAAATTGTGATTAGACTTAATAAACCAATAATCACGTTTTGAAAATCACATTTACATTAAGTAAACCAAAAAAACAAAGTCTACGATCAGTCTCCTTCTTCTTCATATCAAAATCCCAAAATCTTAGGGTTTATACTTCCATTAAAATTTCTTGAACGCTAACAAGTGTTCTGAAGTTGCTTTTTCAATATTAAAGTAATCTAATGTTAAGATGTATAAACGATGGTTTCAAAAAAACAAAAACTATCACCAAAATAATAAAAACTCGAAAAGGTATCTTTCATGTTTGCAACACTAAGCTAAAGGAAACGTTCATAGCTACGTTAAAAAGTTTACTCATAAACCACTATGTCGGTGATTGTTTGCGATGGTTGCGTGAGAAAAGAAGGAGAATGATCGTGGACTCTGTTTTTTTGGTTCACTTAATGTAAACATGGTTTTCAAAACGTGATTATTGATTTATTATAAGTCTAATAAAATTTTAGAATTGTTATGTTGTAATTAGAAGATAATGTAACGTTTATGATGTATAATTGAGAAAAATATAGCTTATAGTGTTTAGAAAAGAGGCAAAAAGTTTAGGATGTTTATTGAAGAAGTAGTATAGTTGGGGTAGTATACTAGAGCCAACCCTATTCTCAATGTAAAATATTAATTAAGTCTTATAAATAAACAATTAAACTGTAGTAAATAGATATTAAGATTCAATAAGTAAATTCATAAAAAATTTAAGCGTAAGCAAATTCTAAAAGATCAAATATTATAATGTGTTATCTCAGTTACAAAATAAAGATGAAAGTAATCAATATTTAGATTTCAAGTAGCGGTTTAGTTCAAACATTCAGAACTTTTTAGACATTCAGATATACAAAAAAAAATCTTCAAGGCTCCATTCTTTACATCTGAGTTCCTGAGCTTTCACCTTGATGCTCCATCACATGATTTATGTAATAACATCCAACGAATTTAGACCTGTAAATATATAAAGTGTAATAAACAATTTTCCTTTAACATCATAGACAATTTTACATAATAACATCTTACATAGCCTTGTGATGCTCCAGTCCTTCGAACTCTGGTTTTATAAAGATTTTTGAAGAGACTAATGTGTTTTCAATACATAGTGCACCTATAGACATATACAATTTGAAGTGAATATATTGGTTACCTTTTGATGATTATATCAGAACTATTATATGTTACATACCTTCATATTCTCCCATATTCATAAACTGCATTACACAAAACACAAGTACTGATTTATATATGAGATGACAACCATTTGATTCCCATGAATACATGTATTCAGAAGCGTAGTTGTATTTGGCACGACACTTCAAAGTTTCATTCCTACACGTTTAACAAATTTTTAAAATCTTAACAAAGACCACTTGAAAATGTAAGTGTCTTATAGATAGAGTAAATGTCCTTTACCTGCCATTTAACAGCGTGATGACAATTTTACTATTATTGGCACTCTCATGTCTTCTTTTGTCTTCCACATCTATTATACACCCACAAACATCTAATTCGAGAAGAAGACAGAATTTAGCTTTCCAAAGTGTTGCATATCTATTTTTGGTAAAAGTTTAATTTGTACTTTCATATGGAAGGGACCAATACACAAAGTTACAAAATACCTAAAAAGATTAAAGATTTCCGAACACAAAGATACAATTAACTATATTCACGGATTGGAGCAGCTTCATCTTGGTATCATCCGTAAATTTACTAAAGAAACACTTACCAAAAGAGATGGGATGACTTATTCTTCCACGATATATATCAACCAAATCCTCGAATCGAAAGTAATTATTTGGATTCAATGGTTGGAGCAGCTTCATCTTGGTATCATCCGTAAATTTAATTTGATAAGGATGATGAGTATTCCTCTCCTTTAGGGTTGGATTGATTAGTTTGAAACTTCTAATATCATATCTGTAGTGACCCTCACTACGAGATAAAATTTCTTAAAGAATTTACCCGGAAAGGACTCAAAAGGGGAGAGAAGAGGATTGTGAGACATGCCGACCAGTTGGCTAGCGAACGTGCGTACAGGTATGCGCGGTACGCGCAGGACTGGAACGGACAAGGGGACGTCCATACAGATAGTACCGAGAACCAGAAAGGTTACAGGAAACGGGAAGGAACCCGCTAAAATAATATTTTAATTCCCAGGAAGTTAGTGGAATTTAAATGTTATTTTAAATAAACATTAGTGGATCTTGCACTGAGTGTTTATTTAATCGCCCAAGAGAGAAGTGGAGAGGAATATTCCTCTTCCACTCGTTTTTGTCTCTTGAGTGAGTGGAGGATTTTTTTATTTGGTTAAGAGTGAAGTGGGGAGGAATATTCCCCCACTCACGCATGGGAGAAAGAGCGAGGGAGTGACACCTCAACACTTTGGGCAAGTGTTCACTTGGAGAAATGTGGTGATGACACCTCATGAAGGAGGCTACTCGCCCACACCCCCTATAAATAAGTCTCTCATTTCTCACTTGGAGAGAAAAAGAGAGTGCTACGCCCAAAGGCTGTTGGCGAAGAGAGTGAAGAAGAAAAGAGAGAATTTCTTCTAAGTGTGAGAAGAGAGAGTTGTGTGTGCTTCGTCTACGGGAAGAGATCTTGAAGCAAGGAAGAGATCAAGCTTGGGAAGTTGAAGATCTGTGAAAATCAGTGAGTTTCAGGGAGCATATCTTCGATCTAGCTTGGTGTTGGTAGACCCAAGCTAGGATCGATTTGCATTTGCATATAGTTGCATTCTTCTTGATTTCTTGTTAGTTTTCTTGAAGTTTTGCATGTGGGGTTAAGGGATTCCATGTTGGATCTTAAGCGTTGATGGGATATCCGCTTGATTGATGTGTTGCATGTGAGGTTCCATGGTAGATCTCAAGCGTTGATGGGGATATCCGCTTGATTGATCTATTGTATGTGAGGAATTCCCTTGTTAGATCTCAAGTGTTGATGGGGAAATCCGCTTGAATGACGTGTTGCATGTGAGGTTGTCCATGTAAAATCTCAAGCGTTGATGGGAAATCCGCTTGATTGATTGTTGCATGTGAGGTTGTCAATGTAAAATCTCAAGCGTTGATGGGAAATCTGCTTGATTGATTGTTTCATTTGAATTTTGTGTTGTTGCATGTTGTTTGTTGAGGTTTATGATTCTTTAAGATCATAAACTTATAACTTTAATTGTTGGAGTGGTCTTAGTGCGTGACGTTCATGACGGGGAGGTCCGGGCAGCCATAGGTGCACTAAGAATGGAGATATGTCCGTCCATACCTGTAAAGCCGTTTCAACATGCAAACTAAAATAGTCTTGCATGTAGTTGCGAGGAGCTCGATCTTGGCTCGCTACCTTGATCGATGCTATACACGACGATGTATTGGAGTTTTTATTCTGGTTGCATGCCTTTGTGGTTGTATTCAGAGATAAAAAGGGAGAGGAATGGGAGACGGAATGTCTGGGCCCTAGTAAATCTTGTTTAAAACTTCTTTTTATTCAAGTTTTGCATGTTGCATTGTTTGCTTGTGTGTGTTTGTTGCTTTGCTTACTTCCGCATGCTTGCTCTGATTGCTTGATTGATTGTTATGTGTGGTGATTGATTGATTCCTTGTGATTTGGGGTGGGGTTGAGAATCTAATCTTCTGTAGGAGCCCCTGAGACTCACTAAGTAATCTTAGATTACTTATGATAAAATTGTGTTGCAGGTAACCATTAGAGGGACTAGAGTCGTGTTGTTCGATAGGAGCCCGAGTAGATTTATTTTGTGCCTTTGTGTAAAAAGAAGAAGTATGTTTCTTTTGTTAAAAATTATTGTAAGATCTTTGTGGCAATAGGCATGGCCACAAACATTATAAGTTTTGTCTTGTGACATATTAATATTAAATAATATTCGGTTTTATATTCGAAAGCGAGTTATGTCTGAAGTGGCCTAGTCCGGGTTGGCTCAACACTTGGATGTCTCGAGGGTTGAAAAGCCTAAGTGATGGCTAAAGTGGTGAAAATATCATTGATGGACTGGCTAGGGTTCAGAATGTGTTTTAGAACCTCAGATGGATCGTTGGTGAATATTTCTTAATGTAGCGTCCGGAAATGTTCTGGCCGGGATGGCTTAGGAATGGTTCAGGGGCGTTACAATACCACTCACCATTGTCGATATATTTTCGGAGTTTAGCGAGTGTATTTGGTAGAAATGCAGCTTCAATTGTATCACCCTTCACAGTTATATACAACTGTGTAAGAAGCCTTATATATAATTAAGAACTGTTAAATTTTGAAATTTAAGTAAAACATCTTGTTCAATTTACGACACTAACCTTTTCATCCACAAGAAGCAGAACTCGTTTCGTGAAGAACTCGTTGATTCTCCAAGAATGTAAGACCTTAGTGTGGATACACCAATTAGTTCTTCCAGGACAAAGATCAGCAATATAATCGAATCTCATGATTTTCTCAAACTAGGTTTTTTCTTGTTTCTTCTCTGTTATCGAAAAAGAAAAACGGAATTGAGATTTGTAAGAATACAAAGAGTCACGATTAAACATTGCGTCTTAATCGTTTTAGTGTCTCAAATTTGGTCTGACTATTAAATTGTTAAAGATTATATAAATAAATACAGTTTTAATATAAGGTTTGTCACCCTTGCATGTCCAACATAAAATTTGAGCTAACATATTGAAGATGTTTTCACGTTTTCATTTTTTAAAATTTAAGACTTAGATATAGATATGAAAAAGATAATATTATTAAGAAAAAAAAACTCTGATAATCGGATAACAAATGTATGAAATGAAACGTTATAGTAGATATTAGATGCTTAAAACAAAATCATATATTTTCAAATACTTCTTTGAAAACCACATTAAGAGTTTTGTTTTGACATTTCCCTTCTTCATCTGTAATCAAAATCTTCAATCCTTTTCTGCTTGTCACTCTAGAGAATGCAACGTATAGTTGTCCATATGTAAATACGGGTTTGGGTAGAAAAAATCCAACATGTTCCAACGTCTGACCTTGGCTTTTGTTTATAGTGATCGCAAATGCAAGAGCAACGGAAAACTGACGACGCCTCATACGAAAGGGAAACTTTGCATCCGGTGGAGACACAAACATCCTAGTGATAAGAACTTAATCGTTAACGTTTCTTTTACCTGTTACAATCCTTGCTTCAATAACACGATTAGCCACTTGAGTGACAATCAATCTCATACCATTGCATAAACCTCCCTTAGGATTTATATTCCTAAGCAACATGATAGATGCTCCCTTTTTCAACGTCATAACATGGTTAGGTAATCCAGAAACGTGAATATTGTTTAAGCATTCCTGAGTGTCGATCATATCGTCGTGAAGTCTCAATACTATCTAAACTCAAATATTATCTCTCTTCCCTTGGATATAATAAAACCAAAATAAGAAAACGTTTATATTGAATTTTGTATACAAAAATAAACTCTAAATATACCTGGAACTTGTGAGAGCATATATTGATTTATTTTATCAACGTCATCATTTCTTAGACTAAGAATAACTCTTTCGCAAAAGATTTTTGCATCGGTTCTTCTTGCAAACTAATTACCGTAGATCTCATTAACAATTGCTTGTACAGGATCGTCACATCCCATAATTAATAAATCCATGGGTATTTCAATTTTGACTTCTCCATTGTTAGGCTCGTTGATTTTGCCATCCCCAATATTGAGTAGCCATTTTGAAAACGTAGAGAGAGCATCCGCATCTTGACTATTAACTGCCCTACAAAGTCTCATGTTTTGTGTAAGCTGAAGTACTCTACAACTATCCCAAAACAACAATGAGTTTATAGAGGCTAAAATTGTCCTAACTCTACCAGCCTCTGACACAACCGATAGAATCTGTCTAAAATCACCCCTTAAACAAAAATATTACCTCCAAAAACTCGATCACACTTCATAATATCTCGCATACTCCTATCCAACATTTCGAAACAAAATCTGTTCATCATTGGAGCCTCATCCAATATAATGAGCTTTGCTTCTCTAATTAACTCGGTGAGATGGGATTGACCATCTATTGAACACGTTGTATATTCGTCCACATTGATGGGTATACTAAATCTAGAATGAGTTGTCCGACCACCTTCCATAAGTAAAGCAGCTATACCACTTGATGCAACATTAAGAACAATATCATCCCTAGATCGAGAAGCATATTCTCATTATTATCTATCAAAGAATTGTCTGGTTTAGGCATATTCACAATAGTTGACTGATTGGTTGAACCAAGTTGGAGAGATTTTTCTTCCCATAAACACAAGATTCTAACCCGGATTTTTCATTCGTATTTTGAAGGATTCAAACGTGAAACCCGATCAGTTAGAGAATACATGACCATAATATAACCTGCACTAAACAAATCAAGTAATTATATTCAAAATTAGATTGTCAAACATATAAAAGCATTGAATGAAGAGAAATTTTTAAGAACCTTAGAATATATTCGAGAGTTGGATATTAATCATATACTCTGACCGATGTCTATATATATAACCTTAGAGATTGCTATATATTCCTAAATTTATAAAATTAATTAATAATATAAAATTTATGTATTTATAATAATAGATATGCGTAAATATATAACATATATATCTCTAATATATGTTAACTTACTTATTTAAAAAATTCTTATTTACATCTTAATCGTATCGATTATGTAAAATTCTGATAAATATATTTTTATTTTATTTTTAAAGATAACCAAAATATTTCCATTTTCATCTTTATCATTTTAAGTTCATAATAAATATACTCATGAAGATAATCATCCATTTAAGTAATTATATATAACATATATATGTATATATATATATATATATATTATTTGAGATATGTTAATTTTTTTTCAAACAATAATTATTTCCATCTTTATCATTTCAAATTTGTAAACTTTTAGTAAATCGTAAGTTTTATCCTTTGCGAGTATGGTTTTTACAAATAAAGGTACATAATAAAACGTTCTTACATTATTGGTCATTTTTGATTTAGGAAATTACATAAGTTTGAAGATATACACTGTCATTCATTTATGTATCATTTATTAATCTATTATAAAATAAATTAAAATTTTATCAGAAACATTTATGAATAAATATTTTCACAAACTCAATATTTATTAAAAATTGACGATTCTATTATACTAAAGTCATAAAAAGTGTAATATTTTTAAAGATCAAAGATCAATTTATTAATAATTAGATTATTGTTACATTTAAATAAAGAAAAATTAAATTAAAGGAAAAAATGTTGTAGGAATATTGTCTTCTCTTTGATCTTGGCTTCCATATCATCTCTTTATGACAATAGACGGATCGAATTGGAATTTCAGCATATGTATTTTTTTGGCTTTAGGAGCTTGTGTATTGAATATAATCCAATCCAAAAATTTAGTTCTTTTAGTCCTCGAAGGAATCATAACATCATCCTCAGGACCAGCGTCATTGTAGTATTCTTTAGGTATATCCTGTTCAATATATATATATTAAAAAGTAATAATTAAAACATGTAATTATTTCAAATAGTTATATAACACGATTATTTAAATAATTTGAATGAAATTAAACAATTTTGTTTCCACATACCCGAAAATATGCATGGCTATTAACGATCACAGTTTTCCTGCAAATATGGCAATCCAAGTAAAATCAAATTATGATAAAAGAAATTATAAAGATTAGAAATAATTTAACACGTCGATCATTCCGATTATATAAAATAATACCTGATACTAATTAGTAATTAGAAACAAATTTGTTGATTGATTCATCTGATCCATGATCTTTACGTCAAATAGTTATTATCTATTATATATACAGGAAAATAAAAGAATAATAAGATTCTTATGCAATATCTCTCTTTAAAAATATGGAAGATAATTATAAGAATATAATATAAATATTCGATTGAAAAAAAATTCTATTTTTTAAAATGTTAATATAAATTTAAGAACATAATAAAATAATTAAATTTAAAATCTCATCAAAAAGCATAATTATTATACCTTTTCTGAAAGGTGAACCAACAACAACCAAAGCTTTATGATTTATGAATCTTGCTTTCTATTTATGGATCTTGCTTTCCAAGAAACCACTATACGAACAAGTAAATAAAAAGAATCAGTCGATTAATCATAAAAATAGAAAATTAGAATACAAAAAAGCGTTTCATGAATTTGAGAACATGATTAAAGAATTAATGTAAAATCTCAACCAAAAAACCACAATATTATACCTTTTTTGAAAGATGAACCAACAACAACCAAAGCGTTATGATTTGTGGATCTTGCTTTCCAAGAAACCACTATATGAACAGAAAAATAAATAGGATTAGTCGATGAGTCATAAAAAACAGTAAGATAGGAATACAAATATAAATTTGAGAACATGATGAAAGAATTATTGAAATTGATAAAACTATAAATTCAAGAGAAGAGAGTTATTTTTTCTTTCTTTGTTGAGTTATGGTGAAAGCAAATGATAGCATTGTATTTATAGTTGTAAATGACCTATTTTTTTAGGGTTTCCAGTAAGGAGGTGTATTGTCGTCGGTTTTTTTTTTCCTCCAGAAGCCCATTAATTTTTAGATTAACGTCAATCTATCTATAAACAATCTAAGCCCATTAATTATCTCAAATATGTAGAATAGTATAAAACAGAACCATAATTGTAAAAAGGGTGCTTTCCAAAAAATATAGGGATATATCTAGCAAATTCTAGTTTTGTAAATATTTTTTTGTGTAAATAGATTATTTCTGTCAATTTTTTTGATTTAATTTTAATGCAGAAAATATGGAAATTTACGTTCAGGGGCAAAATATTTCAATGCTAGGGGTATATTTCATTAATGGCAAAACGATAATCTGTGTCTGAGAGTGAATGTTGGACGTTTTTTTCTGCTTTAATATAATAGATGACTAAATGGAAGTCGAGTTTCTTAAAAAATATTTGAGTTCTAAGTCTTATTTTCTCTAGATAAATTTAATTGAAAGAAAATTTTATATGTTGTTTTTATAATATTATATTATATACCTCTACAATTGTTTTGTAAATCATTTTATTTTCAAGAATTATTAAGGAATTTCAAGTTAATTTGTATTCTTCTTCGTTTTAGCTATCTATTATATTTTAAAACAACTAGCTTGAATATTTTCTAATGTAATCATAATAATCCTACAAATTTTTAGCAAAAAAGAAAAAAAAATCCTCAAATTCACATAAATTGCATTTCCCTTTGCTAACTCAACAACAAAACCCTTCACATCATTTGCATTCCACAACTTCAAGTCAAATATCATTTACATCCACACTTCAAAACAAATTTATCAATTACGAATTACATATCTAAAACTATTAAAAAAAAACATATATGCATAGACAGAGGATTATTAGTCCTCTGTCAGCAAGGTATTTCCTCTATTTTTGTTTTGGTTGGTTTTGATGTGGGTGTAGTTAATAGTGCCATGTCCGCTTTTACTCTAGGGGAATAGAGTGGTCACAGACGGAGGATTATTAATCCTCATGTCCGAAAAGGTGTTAGTGGCTCTAGGATAGCTTCTTTGGCTTTGGCTTCTCCAGGGAAACGTTTCTTAGCTAAGGCTTTGTCTAAACCTGCAGATGAAGGGAATAAACAGAAAATGGTGAGGAAACAGGCCAATTCTACAATGAATGGTAAACCATCGGATGGTGGTCGTCAAGGCAAGAAAGAGATGGTGGCTCTCGCGAAACCACCGGCGAAACCGAGAAAATTTTAAGTTGAAACTGTCAAGACATAGGAGCTGACCTGACAGAGGATTACTTGGGAGATTTGTGGAAGAAACATTGGTTCCTTTCGTGTTGATCTTTGGTTTATGATTGGCGATTTTAATAAACTTGTTGGGAATCATGAGAAAAGGGGTGGATATCTACGTCCAGCCTCTTGCTTTGTGCCTTTTACATCAATGATTCGACATTGTGGCATGCTCGAGTTCCCTTGTTACAGGAGCAATTATCCCAGAAAGGTAATCGATGTAATAATCTGGTTGTGCAGTGTCGTCTAGATCATATTTTAGGCAATGAGGATTGGCATGGTTTTTTCCCAAACTCGAAGGTAGATTTTTCGGAGATGGTTAGTTCTGATCATTGTCCAATTTTGGCAACTTGCCTGAAAACAGTTCTGCGACGGAATAGGCAATTCTGTTTTGATAAGCGTTGGTTGGGGAAGGATGGTTTATCAGGAGCGGTCGAGTCAGGGTGGAGTCGCACTAAAAATTTCGGATACCGGGTTTTGTGGAAAAGATAACGAATTGTAGGAATTCGATTTCTTGGTGGCGAAAGAATACTATTTGTTCCGGTCCCTCACTTATTTCTTCCTTGAAGGCGGCTTTGTAGGAGGCGAAAATGGATGATTCGATTTCTCAAGAAGAAATTTGGGGCATCGAGTGGAAATTAAAAGATGCTTATCGGGATGAGGATTTTTTTCATGCTTCTACTAAGCAGTGAAGGGCGAGAAGTAGGATTGTTGGTTTATTTGGTTCAGATAATGTCTGAGATGAATCGGTTTCGGGTATGGAAAAAATTGCCTCAACATATTTTGAGGACCTTTTTAAGAAATCTAATGTGAGTGGTATCTCAGAGATGATTCAGGAGATTTCTCCAGTCATTACGAATAATATGAATAGAGCTCTAACTAGGGAAATTTTGGAGTCGGAAGTTTGAAAAGCTTTGTTTGCTATGCACTCCGAGAAAGCCCCAGGACCCGATGGATTGACGGCTTTGTTTTTTTTTAACGGTTTTGGCCCTCTTTAAAAGGGGATTTAGTGGCCTTGGTTTAAGAGTTCTTTCAAAAATGAGACGAAGATTTGTCTCATCCCTAAAATTAACCGACCACAGCGTTTGGCGGAATTTCGGTCGATCAATCTTTGTAATGTAAGTTATAAAATTATTTCAAAAGTTCTGTACTTTAGGCTTAAGCAGTTTTTGCTATCTTTAGTCTCTGAAACTCAATCGGCTTTTGTTTTGGATCGCTTGATTACAAACAATATCCTTGTCGCTCATGAAATGTTTTATGGGCTTAATACTAACAGACGTTGTAATTCGAAGTTTCTGGCTTTCAAAACGGATATGAGTAAAGCGTATGATCGTGTTGAATGAGATTTTCTGGAAGCGGTTATGCTTAAGTTAAGATTTGATATGAATTGGATTTCATGGATCATGTGGTGTGTCTCCTCTGTGTCGTACCAAGTCCTTAGGAATGGTCAGCCTCGGGGTTCGATTTTACCGCAGAGGGGCTTACGTCAGGGAGACCCTCTCTCTCCGTATTTATTTATAATCTGTACAGAGGTTTTAATAGCGAATATTAAAAAGGTGGAACGGGAGAAGAAACTCACAGATATCACGATTGCTCGGGATAGCCCCATGATCTTGCAATTGTTGTTCGCGGATGACAGTCTATTTTTTTGTAAAGCAAAGGCAACTGAATGTAGAACGGTAATGGAAATAATAGGTAATTATGGAAAAGCTTCAGGACAAGAGGTTAATTTGGAGAAATTTTATATTATTTTTAGTAAAAAAGTCCCGTCAGATATAAGAGCTCAATTGAAATCAGTTATTGGTATTTCTAAAGAAGGCGGTATGGGTTCTTATTTGGGTATTCCTGAAAGTCTTCAGGGTTTGCGAACTAAAGTTTTTAGTTATGTGAATGATCATCTGGATGAGCGAGTCAATGGTTGGTCAACAAAATATTTCTTGAAAGGGGTAAGGAAATTATGATTAAATCAGTCGCGTTGGCTCTCCCGACCTATGTTATGTCATGTTATAGACTGCCGCAGGAGCTAAACTTACGAGTGCTATATCAAAATTCTGGTGGAAGTCTAATGATAAGGCACGAGGCATGCATTGTGTTGCTTGGGATAAAATGTGTAATGACAAATGTGAAGGAGGATTGGGATTTCGTACTCTGGAGCAATTTAATGACGCGATGCTGGCTAAGCAGTATTGGCGGTTCATTATCCGACATCCTTAATGGCTCGAGTGATTCGTGGTCGATATTTCATGAATAAACATCCTTTATTGGCCAAAAAACCATATTCCCCTTCGTTCGCTTTGAGGAGTATTTATTCAACTAAAGGACTAGTGGAGCAAGGGGCAAGGTGGGCGGTAGGTTCTGGCTCTAATATCTTGGTATGGAGTGATCCCTGGATACCGGATCATCAACCACGACCAGCTAATGGTAGGGGGCGGTTATTACATCCTAATTTGATGGTTAATCATTCAATTAATCCAGTTACGAGGGAATGGTATTTGCCTATTCTTGAGGAGTTTATGGATCTAGTGGATATTGCGCTTATTCGGAGTTTGACGATTAGTAAATTAATTAAACTGGATCGCTAGATTTGGCATTATACTAAATCTGGGAAGTATTCAGTCAGATCGGGATATCGATTAGCACGAGAATTGCTCATGGAAGTTGAATACGGCCCGTCGTGCACGGCTCTTCGGGCAAAAGCTTGGAAGCTTGAGGTCCCTCCGAAGGTGCAATTCTTTTTATGGAAGATTGCGTCTAGTACCCAACTTGTGATGGACCAACTTGCTCACTGGGGGGTCAGATGCGATGTTATGTGTAAACGGTGTGGATCACAGGTGAAGACTATAAATCTCGCTCTTTTTGAGTGTCTCCGCTCGCGGCAGGAATGGGAATCGTCTATGATTTTGTTAATTCCGGATGGATTCCCCTACGGCTTAGTGTACTCGAACTTGGATTTCATTTTTTTGGCGGGCATCCTCCTAGTCCGGGACTTCGGACATAAATTACCACCTACCTTAGATTTTATGGTCAATTTGGAAGGACAAGAATAAAAAAGTTTTTCAGGGAATAGAGGTAGAGCCAATTGATATTATAAATCATGCGGCAAATGATAAAGCACTGTGGGAGGAGGCCAAGTCCTTCTCTGCGAGATACTTGGATTCACCGCCAACTTTGGAGGTATGGATTCGTTCTCCCCGATGTAAAGTTGATGGTTCCTGAAAGGTTCAGATCCCCTCGTGGGTCTGGGGTGGTGGTATTGTAGCAGTGAATATACACACTACTCCTAGGAGCACAAAGTCTCAGGCGTAGCCCTACACCACTACACTCGGAGTTACAAGCATTGATTTGAGTTATGGAATCCCTCTTGGCGACTAGTGTTGATTGTCAATTTTTTGAGTCGGATTGTTTAGAGTTAGTCGCAATGGTGCATTCTTCCAATGATTAGCCCACCTTTTCGAATTTGCTGGACGATTTTAATTCTCTCAGATTGTCCTTTCCCTCCTTCACTCTTATCGAGATTCTACGGGCGTCGAATGTGAGCGCCAATTATCTTACTTGTTTTTTATAATCTTTAGTTTCTAAAATTTTCTTTGTAAAATTTTATTTTTTGGTTTGGACAATCAATCTTGAAATCTTAGAAGTCATTCTTTAGTTAACATTTAGTTGAAAAAAAAAAAAAAAAAAAAACATATATGCAAAATTGAACAAAATTGTCAAATACATCTTAAATGCATAACTCACTCGTGGACACACACATGTCAAACGAGCAAACTTTGATGGAATTGTCCATTCTAACTTAATTATTTTCTCGGTCCAATTCTTTGTGTGCAAAAAAAATAAATAAATAAAATTGTTCACTTTCATGTAATTTGTAACCTCTACTTTTCTCACCAACCCACATCAAACCCATAAACCCCACCAATAATAATAATTCTGTTTTCCCCTATTTCCTATTAGATTCGTTTTTTTACCCCTACAAAAATTTTATGTTCAACAAGTACCCTCAACTTTATCTCGTACGAATTTTCCCGATTTGGAAATTTCTGGTACAATTATAATCTCAGTACCGTACTTACTTACAACCCTTCTTTGCTTGGAAAATAAAATACAAATCTCATAATCTCAAAAATACTCAACATTGAAAACTTTAAAATATTCAGAAAATTACAATAAAATAAAAGAAGGCATAATCTAGAAATATTATATGCCTTCTTCTTCTCATCAAGTTATTTAGTAAAAAAAAAGTTTAACAAAAGTAGAAAAAAAAATTATCATCAAAATTCTCCAAAGAAAAAAAAAAGAGAGAACCTTATACTCATAAGAAATTAATCCAAGAACCCAGTCTTTTCCAAAATTGCATTTCTAACCCTACTCATATCTCTCCCTTTCAAAGTCCTCCCAACACCTTCATGCACAGAGAACGAAGCCATTCTCGTCTTCGCCAAATACTCATGCGGCGGCAATAACTCTCCTCCGCCGCCGTCTTCGTCGTTTTCGATGCTTCTTCTCCTGACATGACGATTATGATTCTCTTTCCCTAGAATCTTAGACCAATCCGGCACGTTCACCGGAAGCGACGAAGCTACTACCGTAGTAGTGGTTTTCACGGTCGCCGGAGACGGAGACGATCTACGGTTCGATGATGAGAAGAGTTTACGACGAAAATCAGGTGGATCGGACGAGCGGGTGGAGTAGAGATCAGACTCGTCGAACTCGAATTCTGAATCGTTGTGAGAAGACCGATCTGTTTGAAGGAAGCGATGACTCGGCCTTTGGTAATAGCTCTTACGCGTCGCCATTGATGAAGATTGAAGAAGAAGAACCTTTTTTTTGGTTATGAGAGAAGTCTCTCTTTTGCTTTTATAAATGCTTTTGAGCTTTTGTGTTAACTCACAAGTTTTGGTTTGTGGTGGAAGAATATTTAGATTTACATGCGGCAATGTATAATGGTTTAATTTTGTGGAAAAAATGGAAAAAAAAAAAGACTTTTGTGTTAACTCACAAGTTTTAGTTTGTGGTGGAAGAATATTACATTTACATGCGGCAATGTATAATGGTTTAATTTTGTGGCATATTCTCTCAAAAACCTTTTTGTAAGTAAATGTCATTTTTTTGTTCTTTAAAGCTTAAAAGGTGTAGTAAAATTATCTACCTAAATAATCGTTTTTATCATTTTTTTTAGATTCTTAAAGAATAAGAATATGGAGGATATTCTAGGTTAATATAAGTTTACTAGGTATCAACCCGCACTATGTAAATCAATTTAAATAAAATATTATGAGTAAATTATTACTTGAAATTTAAGATTCGTTCGTTTAAAAAAAAATAGGTAATTAAAGTTTTTTTCGTTTATTCAAATTTACGTTTATTTTCTGTAAAATACGTTTCACCCGTGAAATATTTGAACTTGGAAAAGAATTTTGAGGTGGTGTAGAAAGTTTTGATGTCTTTTTGTATTTCTACATATCAAATTCACATATTTTATGTTTCAAATTATTGTCTATATCACTATACCATTAAATAGATAAAGCAATATTTTTAAACTAATTGATTTAATTTAAACTAATCATAAGTTTAAAAGTGCAATGAGAAAAACGATAAAAGTGATAAATAAATGAATAGTTTTTTTTCTTGTTTGTGAAATGTAATTTACTTTTGATAAGTAAATAAGTTATGAAAATGATAATTAAATACATTTTCGAATTTAATAGTTGATAAAATCTTTCATATTTAAAAACTAATAGAATTAAATATTGGCTCATAATATTTCAGTGGCATGTTTATGGAAATAACAATAAAAGTAAGAACATTTATTGAAAAAGGTATAGGAGCTTTGTGAGCGCGACACATCAGCTTTTTTGTAAGAGTGCTTCTCTTTTAATATAAAGGGTATTTTTTGGTTTAAGATTTGTTTCTTAAACTTCGGCGCAGTTTATTCTTACTTTCTCGTATATGGTACTGGCTACCTTTGATAACGTGAGACTAAAATGTATGAAATTTATAACAAAAGAAGGATATCATTCAAAACCTGAAATTATACATTACTATGTAGATTTCTAATGTAAAAAAACTGTTTTTTTTTTTTTTTCACTACGGTTCTTTTACAGGTACCGTACTTCACATTAGTAACATCTTTACTTTTCAATTTCACTAAACATGTAAGTCGCAAAAATATTGGTTAGTTAAGATCCTAATTTCATTTAACGTAACCAAAATGTAGAACCCAACCCATTTAGTTAATAATTAAAACCCAAATCAGATATATATGGGGTTAAGGGTAAATTTCAACCCGTACTATTTCAAAAGTGTAAATTCCTATCCAGACAATAGATTCGTGTGTTTTTTCTACCTAAACTCTTACATAATTCAAATTTACTACCTAGACTTTGAATCGTTACCCATATTCCTATATTGACTCAAACAGCGTTAGTCAACCGTTAAATGTTTTGATCAATTTGACACGTAAGCGATGATATGTCAAGGTTATTGGGCTCGAAACCTTAAAACGACGTTGTTTTCAATTAAGATCTTTCCCCCAATTCAAAACACGTTGTTTTAACTTTTCATTATGAACGACGTCGTTTGCAATTAAGATCTTTCCCCCAATTCAAAACACGTTGTTTTAACCTTTCATTGCAAACGACGTCGTTTTAAGGTTCCGAGCTCAACGACCTTGACACATCATCACTTAAGTGACAAATTGATCAAAACATTTAACGGTTGACTAACGTTGTATGAGTCAATGTATGAATATGGGTAACGATTCGAAGTCTAGGTAGTAAATTTGAATTATGTAAGGGTTTAGGTTGAAAAACACACAGATATATTGTTTGGGTAGGAATTTACACTTTCGAAATAATACGGGTTTAAATTTACCTTTTTCCCGATATATATCATACCTGCTGTACCCCTATCAGAATGGTTAATGAAGATAATTTGTAGTAGACTAGGCATGTGTGGGTGTGTTTTTGAATTTTTGGATACTCGTTACGTACTTCAATCTGATTGATGTATTGGTAGCACGATTTAAAGTTGGCCTAAACCGAGCTGAACAGTAAAATGCAGTGGCTGTTTTACAAACCAAATTCAGTGGATTATACACACAAAATACAACAAATCAGTTCGATTAGTGTTTTGAAGGATCAAGAACTTGACCCATGAACAAAATCACTCCACTCTTCTCTTCTCTCACTGTGAATAGAAATGGATGGTCAGCTACAAAATTTCCCATCAACAACATGTCTTTTGTCATGGAAGCAACAGAAACGGCTGCAGCTTCAGTTCCCTCTTCATCCACCTCAATGAAAGCTTTGTGGATAATTTTTGAGACGTGCATATTCTCAGCAATATTGGTAGGTGATTCAACCATCTCGGTTAGACTACCATGTGTAAATGGTAAAGTCAGCCCCATGTCCTTCAAAACATCCGAAGCGTTAAACTCGAAAGAGAACTTAAACTTTGGAATTCTGAAATCTTCAACTAATATACGTTGGCGTGGAATATGGTTATCAAGAAATCCCGGTTTGGAGGCTATTTCCTCAAGCAGAGTAGGTAATCCATCTTTATCATTAGGAAGATAAATGTACATGGCGAATTGACGTTGATCCTCTACATAAGGAAGACGCAAAACTTTGAAACCATCATAATATTCTAGGTATTGCTTCTTGTAATTGGTCATGAAGGGGACTTTCACAGTGGTGCCGTCAAGAAGATGGAAATCGTTACTCTTTGTTAACTTTGCATCAAAATTTTTGCTCCAAGCTCCTTTGAAGTAGACTGCATTTGCAAGTATTAGCGTACTTTCACGGATACTTTTGATAGAATCTTGTGAAAGGATCTGCTTGATGAGTCCATTAGTGTGGAGTTCAGCCCATGTATTCACTTCATCAATCACTTCAGCAGGCTTCAACATAAGTGAACAATAAATTAACCAAACATTCCAAAAATCCAGTGTAACAAAAAATACGATGGTACCTATACAAAATATGTTGTTCTATGTCGTACGTCATTAGGAAATTTTTGGTTATATAACTCAATTCAAATGACACCTCAATTCAAATGACTCATTTGCAATAACAAAAAAAAAAACTACTACAAGTATCTGATACACATTACTACATTAGAGACGGAAGATAAGTTGATATACATTGCACCTAATTTGTTAGCAAACACTAACTGACGGGTATTGTAGTAATTAATATCCTACAACAAAGTGACCACATTACTCATAGCAAAATTCTAACAAATTGCTAATTAATTTCAAGTTGGAAACTCATGAAACATTGATATTACCCAAGAATTTGAGGCAAAAAAGTTTAAAAGGAATTACAAAAAAAGCATAGAGAAGTTACCTTGGTTGCGAAGTCAACTTGACTACAAGTAGCCTTATAGGAGTTCTCCAAAAGCTCTTTAAAGGAAGGCTTGAAGGAGAAAGATTTGTCGATCCAGACACCATAAGCCGTAGATAAGTGCAAGTCACTTCTATTCATTCCATTAGCGAAGGCAACAGATACGGTCTTGGCCAAGACTGTGTTGAGGTGATTCGATGTAGGCGACATGAGGAATGATAGGATTTCTTGTTTTGTAACGCAGTTGGAACCAGCGGCAATAAGGCAGAGCAAAATGTTGATTGACATTGGTGAGAAGACAAGGTTGGAGCCGTTGGCAACCGTGGCAATGACATGCTTTGCTAGTAATATCGCAACGTTGTTTTGATTCTCCATTTGATGTCCCCAAATCTATGTGAGAGAGACGAAGGGTACTATATAGGCAGAGGTGATAAATATGGTATCTTGTTTCAAAGAAAATTAGAAACTTTGAACAGTCAACGACTCATCACCTTAGCACGATTACAGAGTAATTCTTATTTTAAATATCTTATGAAAATGTCTACATATTAACTTAATACTAAGTCAGAAAACTATTCAAGTCACAAATTCAAAACTGGAAAAATATCATAAAAAGCCTGAACTTTGCAAAAGTGGTGGAAAAAAACATCAACTTTGTATATGTTGAAATAAAGTTCTAATTTTGATTGACTTTCTAGTTTAATCCTAAACTGTTGTTGATTTTGCCAAATAAGGCACGTCCTTAAATCATTTGACAGAATAAGTTAGATTTTTGATAAGAGATTCCGTTAAATAGCAAAACGACAGTTAAATAGCAAAACGACGTCGTTTTGTGTTTTAAAAAAAATAACAAAGAAGGGGCTCGAACAGCTTACCTTCAAGGCTCTATCTTGAAAAGACGTGAAATAACCAGCGGAGCTAAATTGTTTTATTGACTTTTTTTTACAAACGCATATAATTATTTCTATCGTGTGTCGCTTGAGTCCTCTTCTCCACCATTGGAAGTCACCGTAATCTCCATTGGTACGGTGAAAGGAGCACTCAATAATGTTTCGGTTTCAATCTCTTTGCATAATCGATTCACTTTGTTCGTCGTACTCGTCTTTGTTAAAAGTTTCGATCTTTATTTCAGATGAAACCCTAATTCGATTTGGATCTGAAATTTAGGTTGTTCTAAGTACTTTTGTGTAGTCGAAGATTTACTTTTGATTTCTCCATCTCCGACCTCGAGAGAAGCAAAAAAAATGGCAGAAGAATCGAATATGAATATTGAGATCTGGGATTTGAGTCAGCTCGGTGAATACGACCATGAATTTGAAGAAAAAGACTCTAGGAAACATACGAATAAGTATATGTGTTTGTGTACTAAAGTCAATAAAATGGTTTAGCTCAATTGGTTAAAAGTTAAAACATGTACGCCTCTGCTTAGAGGTAAATTGATCGAGCCCCCTTTTGTTATTTTTTAAAAAACACAAAATGACGTCGTTTTGAGATGTAACGGAATCTCTTTTCAAAAATTTAATGCCATTAACTTATTCCGTCAGACAATTTAACAACATGCCTTATTTAGTAAAATCAACGAAAGTTTATGATTAAATTAGAAAGTCAATCAAAATTAAAACTTCGTTCAACATATACAAAGTTGATGCTTTTTTTCACCACTTTTGCAAAGTTCGGTTTTCTTACTGACATTTTTTTTAATTGAAAACTAAGAGTTGAGTTAGTATATTATAACTCTAAAAATGGTTCTTCCAAATCAAAAAGATGAAAAATATTTAAAATAAATCAACTAGTGCTAATGTATGCAGTAACTTGTTTCAAGAAATAAATCAACTAGTGCTAATGTATTAATATTTGATGATAATGATCGAACCAATTGAACTAATCTTGATTTGAATACTTCAAATATATATAATAAGACCGTTTGACAAATCTCTCATTTGATGAGATGGAGTGTGGAACTCGGTCTCAGCATGCACGTGGGGTGAGAGACTTTGTCTAAAACCATTTTGACTCGAGATTGATTGTCGAAAAATATTGAAAAAAAAATAGTAATATAAGCTAATATTGAAACCAAATTTTCACATTTGCTCTGGCAAAGTTTGCCGATAAATTCCTTTATTAATTAACTGACTTACTTGATGGGCTATATATATATATGAACCATAGTCTTCCTTGTCAGGATGAGCTACTTTGTAATTTTCTTTTAAGAAAGCTGATCAGAATGTCAGAGAAGATGCATCGTGCCCAATTATATGGGCTCCGGTTGCCTATATATCATATATGAACCATAGTCTTTGAACCCTCTGGTTGTGCTTGGTTACGAGGGACGTTTCTTGATATTAATGAGAGAACTGAAGCAATATGAACTAACAAAGAGATAACACACAATAGATTTATACATCTTAGCTATATTTGATTCCCAATACAGTTTCATCACTATCTTTGGCATCACGAACGGACAATTTTGTTAAGTTTCTTCCTTAGCTCTGGTTAGCTTGAACGTCCAAACAAAGTTTTTATTTTTTGTGATTTTCTTACAATTTTTTTTTTTGTTGCTTAATTACTTCTCTTGCAAAATACATGCTGAGTGCCGGTGACTAAAGATAAGGTTACGTGAGGGGGGGGTCAGCTCTTCACGTGAACCCCACGTGCCCATTTCACGCATCAGCTCTCGCTACCGTTCACAATTTACGCGAATTTTTAAATAAATTAAATTAGAAACTACCATGATCTGTGATCCAGTGTTTCGCTCCTTTCTCTACTCCTATACGTATCCTACGTGTCACAATCTGGTTAGTCGTACACTTTTCGTAGCCGCAAATCTAGCGATCACAATAATAGTATTATTTCTCTCATTCTCTCACTCACAAAACTAACTTCTCCAGATCTCTCTTCCTCTTCTTCTTTACTTACTCATCATCATCAGAGAAGATCTGAGGAAATACAAAAATGAAGCTCGGAATCATCATTGTTGCTATGACGCTAATGCTCGTACTCGTCTCCGGTGAGATTTCAACTAAATCTTCACCAGCTCCGTCACCGGATCTAGCCGTAAACCCAGCAGATTCGCCTATGAGTCACCGCGCACATCCGCCGGAACTCGGATCTCCTCCTTCTCCGGCGCAATCTCCAATTGAATACTCTTCTCCTCCAGAACCTGAAACGACACACTCTCCTTCTCCTTCTCCTTCTCCGTCGATCTCTCCGCCATTACCGAATGATTCTCAATCTCCTTCGTCGTCTTCGTCTCCGTCTCCGTCGCAGGAAGCTAGTGATATCAACCACAGCGATATGACTGGGATCGAAGGGAAAAAATCACCGTCGTCCGGAGGAGGAGGAATGAGTGGAGGGAAGAAGGTAGGGGTAGCTTTCGGAGTGATTGCGGCGGTGTGTGTGGTTGGAGTCGCCGGATTTGTGTACAAGAAACGGCAAGAGAATATCCGCAGATCTCGTTACGGTTACGCCGCCAATGAGATTCTGTAGAGAGAGAGAGAGAGTGATCCGGCGAGAGGATAGGTTGAATTAAATTTTTGAATTTTTTGATTTGGTAACTTTTTAAAATTTGAACTCGAAAACATTTATTGGTATTTTTTTTTGTCGTTCGTGTTATTTGTATAATCTCTGAAGTTATATAACTTTCGGGATGATTAGGTTGCGAAAATCATACTATGTGATAATTTTATAATTATGTGATGTTTAATAATGCAATATACACAACACTTTTAATAATTTTTTAAAATATTCTGAAGTAAATAATTATCATCGAATTCAAAAAAAAAACTTTGAAATTATTATTATGTTTAACTTTACCCCCACACAAAGAATTTAAAATTAACATCATTGTTTTATACAAATGATTATTACATTTCAATCACCCAAAAACATGTTTCCTTTATAACAANAAAAAAAAAAAAAAAAAAGTGAAGAGAGCAAACAGAAAAATCAGACGATCAAGAGCCTCAAAGATGATGATGGTATTGAGTAAAAAATGCCACAAAGAACTATTACAACCCAACGCAACATATGATTGCCTTTGCCATGTTCAAGTATACTGGTCCTAGCCTTTTTAGCTACCTTTTCAATCCCATTATGCTGTTTCCTCTTCTCCAGCTTTGCGTTTACACCAACACAAGTATTCCGAAATAGCCCCGTCTTCTCCAGTAACCCATGGATGCTCCGCAACAGCTTTCAACGTCATCCTCTGGTTTGGATCTGCCACAAGTGAATATCGTGAGCCACATTGTACACAAAAGGTGATACCTTTAATCTACAAACGGTAACTTTATTTTGATCACAACGGTTCATTATGTTTTTTTGCAAAACAACTGATAAGAACTCACCTTTGCAAAGGAGACCTTCAATCAAGTCCCTCAGTTGAGGATTCAGTTCATCCGGGATAATTAACGGGTTGTGAACAATCTGAAATATTAGTAGAAAATAAAAAACCATTAGACATCTTGTTTCTAGGAGATGTCTCTAAACGAAAATACAAATCAGTGGAGCGTGAGAGGCGGAACCTTGTCATAAGTATCCTGAAGTGTATCACCAAGAAACGGGTATAGTCCTAATATCATACGATACAAAGTAACTCCCACTGCCCATGTGTCTGCAGATTTGCCACCGTATGTTATACCTAAACAACATTCCGGGGCAGTAAAGACAGGAGTCCCGGGAGATCTACGGAGTTGATCATCATCATCCTGCATCAAACGTATACTTTTATGTTTGATCAGGTCAACTACAAATTAAAGAAACTAATCAGGAAGAAAAACAAGACTGAAATTGAGATTTATCAGTACCTTGAATACTTGGCTGACACTGAAATCTCCTATTTTCACTCTCCCCGTACTAGTAACAAACAAATTGTCTGGTTTGATGTCCCCATGAATTACATTCTATTTCATCCAAACCAAAAAGAGAAAATCATAATGAGTGAATCATAGTAACTTTAGTGTCGATTAAGAAGTAGTTGACGGTGCAGAACATACATGAGCATGAAGATACATGAGGCCAGCAACTACATCCCGCAAGTACTTTCTAGCAGTATTTTCTCCGAGAGCACCAGAATCATCATAAGCCCATTTTCCATCAACATATTCCAGAACTAGACAAAGAAACAATGCATCAGTATTATATGGCAGAACACTCACCAAAGAGAGACTTGAGGTAAAAGTATACAAAAGAAAAGAGAAAGAAATACCCATGTAAAATTCATCAAACTCAGGGTCGTCAATCACCTCAATGAGATTAACGATATTAGGATGCTCCAGGATTTTCATAATCATAACCTACGACCATTAGATTAAAAAGACATATACATAACTTTTCTGAAATGAATCCTATTCCAAAACTATCGGCATCGTATCATGATACCTCACGAAGAACATCCCCCATAGCAGTTTCTGAAGGTGCAACCCGTAGCCTTAATAAATGTGACTTGTGAAAAGCCTTGAAATCCAAAAAAATTATAATCACCACTATGTTAAGAAAGTTTTAATCCTATCAACTAAGGATATATTAATATAATCTGCTCTATGGTGATAAAATTTCAAATGAGACTAGCAAAACAAAATTAGTTTTCAAGTGGTGCCATGGAAATAAAAACAAGAGCATACCTTAATAGCATAATACTTGTCATCCACAGTGCTTCGATATAGAACCTGTTATATATACAAACAACAATCTTATAAGAATCTATAACCCTTGTTTAAGAGGTTCTCAGGAGTGACTAACTTTGTTTTCACAACTTACCACTTTCCCATAACTACCAGCTCCAATTTTACGCTCACGAACAAACTCATTTATTGTCTTCTTTCCATCTTCATCCTGTAAATCAAATAAGAAACAAAGTGGTATAAGAACACCATTCGACAAGCACATTAGACACGGGCACAAGAAGTCGCATACCTCTCCGCGTACAAGTTTGTTAGTTTCCTTAACTGGAAACTGCCTGCATATTAATCCATTTTGTAATTTACATATCAAAATCTCTTCAGATCGTTTCGAACGGCTCAGCTCCTCCACTTCCTCTTCTTCATCTCCTCCTCCCGCATTACTGGTTTCATCACCACTTCCTCTATCATCATCATCATCATCATCATCGTACGGATTTGGTGATGGTCTTGATCTCTCAGAGCAACCAAAACAACCAAAACAACCCATCGCTTGGGCAACAAATGAAAAACTATCACGAAACATTATCTAACTCCAACAACCTATAAAACTCTCAAGTACTGACTCGCGCTACCTACAAAGAAACATTATAGACAATTATCAAAAACCTGACTCAAGAGTAACAAACCTACTTACCTAAAGATCAATTCAAAACAATATAAAATAAAAAAAAAGTCTTACAAAGGGGCTTCAAAGCCCGAGTAAGCTTCGTTATTCCAAAGGATGCCATTCAGCAAGATGAATAAAACAGCTTGAGATATCGAAACCACTACAACTGAAATGCAACATGTTGAAGCTCCACTTTATTATACTGAAGATATCAATTGATCTCAACTCTTCCCCCAACAGAGTAAGTATATCCCCAAAATCTTTAATAACTATTAGATAGAGATATCAATATGAACTCCAAAGCTTCTGCAAAAAAAAAAAAAAAAGTCAACAAAACAACATTAAAGATCACAAATTTGAGGTAAAAGATCAAATTTTTCATGAGAAAGGGATAAACTTTGCCAAACCCATATGACCAATTCACATGACACAAAAGAGAACCGATGAAAAAAATCCTTAAAAGACGAGACTTTTAAGAAACCCAGAAAAATCTTCAAAGATAGAAATCTTACAATTCAAATTGATTTGGTAATTAGAATTCGAAATCAACCAAAAGGGAACAAGAAGAAGCAATAAGAAAAAGGGATTTGCCGCGGAAGCTATGGCTCCCTCTCTCTCTCTCTCTCTCTCTCTCTCTGTCACAGAGGGCGTCGTGCGTGAGACTTGACACCACCCCAACGGGATTTGTATTATTATTATTCTGTTATTTTATATTTATTTTATTGTTTTTGACAACTTATTATTTTAACGAAAAAAAAAGCTAAAAAATACATTATCTATTATCTATTATGAATAATTATATTATTGTATGAATGTCCATTATCGACCCATTAATATAAACCATACAGTTAATATTGTATCTTTATATATATATGTTGTATTCTATAGAATAGAGAATAATACAAAAGAACAATTCCCTAAACCTTTTTTTATAACACATTATCAACACGAAAGAAAGTAAATGACTAAAAGTCTATAAGAGAATATATACAAACAATTTAATTCCACTTATAACCAAGATTATAATAGAAGATAATATCATTGTTTGAAATATATTAGAGAAAATATATTCTACTTGTCACAAAATATTGTTGTCATGTAAGTGAAAAATATATTTTTAAAATATTATAATCTTATTTTTTTAGTGATTGTGTAAAATTATGAAATGTTGATGTAATTCACATCCTATTGTCTTGGTCTATTCATTGAACTGAACATGACTTTCTACAAAGAAAAAGGAAAATACCACATCAGTAATAAGAAAGTTGCTACAAAAGTGATTATAAATATGGGTATGATATATATATATATATATAAGGTCACGGTTAAGTCGACTAGTATCTCCACTATAAGTGAATAGTGAATAATAAGTACATGAAGTACTTATCTCATCAATATATGATGATGATGATGAAAGAAATTAGTGTGAGACAATTTCCACTATTCTACTACAATAATGAGAAGTAGTAGAAAAAGTATTGAAAGCTCTTGAAAAGTATATATATTATTGCCTATGGGAACATAATTTGATAATTATGTGTTATAATCTCCCAATTAGTCTCAAAGTTAAAAGGGTCTAAGATATAATACATTACCCAATTTGAGAATGTTATTGATTACAAAGTGGAATTCAAATCGAGATTGATAGACATGAAGTGTCATCATCTCGAGGGGGAGAATTAAGGAATCCCACATATAGAGTTGATGGAACAAATGTAAGATTATGTTCACACTAATCACTCATATGAAAGAGCAAATCTTGAGGATTTGAAGCGTAATCATGTTGAGACAATAAGCGAAAAAAATACTTTGAAATCATAAATATTACCCAAGGCAATTAAAGTATTTTAGAGATTACATGCATTATCTAGAAGATAAAATGCTTTGTGAAAATCTCATTGTTTGGCATGACCGGTTAAGCCATTCCGGTTCAGTACTGATGCGAAAGAATAATCAGAAATTTCTGAAAAGATTCATTAGAGAACCTAAAGAGTTTTCCTAGTGTTATGTGTACTGCTTTACAAAGCAAACCGAGATTATATGGCTTTCACCGATCCCATGAATTTGGATAATGTCAATTTTCTGGTATGTATTCAAAAGAGATATTGTGGACTGATCATCCACTATATATGTTTGTTATTATAACTTGCAACATGGAGTTTGCGAGAGTATTTGGTTAATTGACAATGGTGGTGCAACCATGATATGTGATTGACAAAAATGACTCTATATGTCAATAAGTTCGCATCATGCCAACGAATAATCATGAGTACTTCTCATTACAATTGGTTTGGGTCAGAAACAAGATATATTCCATCTAAATGTATTATACATGTTAAGTTGCTCCACCAAAGTGATTAAGATAAAATTTGAAAGAATGTTGGAAATATGTTGGATATAAATCCCTCTTGATGATTGAATATCTCGAGATGCAGAGACTGTTGGTTCAGTGAGTCAGTCTTTCTAACATGAGGGGGAGAAAATAAACAGCTAGTAAATAAATATATTGTAAGAAATTATCTTGATCTTCGTATTAAGAAATGTGCGCAATAATTTCAAAAGATAATTTATTGGCAAAGTTTGAAAAGATGCTAAAAGCATGCAAGAACCATTCTCTGACCATGATTGAGTGACAAAGTCACATATACCAGCTGTGCTCCAATTGAAATTAATATCCTAGAAGGATAAGATCAACTGCTAGTAAGTCTAAAGATTGCATGAAGTGTGATAGACTTATGGTTCCAAATATAAGCATCCTCGTAAAAGAAAAGGAGCATAAATTAATATGGCACCGAGGAAACAAAGAGTTATAAAAAATCTCTAGAAGAGATGTAGACATGAGTAAGAAAGAGATTCAAGTACCTGAGAATCATAATGAAAAGAAATCTCAACAAGTTGAGTCATGTCTAGAATGAAAAGGAACCAAAAAGGCAAATCGACGTCGTAAATATGTTTGCATGCAGTGTTGCAATTGATGATATTATGGATAAAAATCGAGGATAAACCGCGGTTAATAGAAAAAGTTTTATTGCAAAGTGTACACAAAGAATGATTGGTTAATCATTGAAAGAAGTAACTATGAAATAGTTCAAGTCTCTTAAAAAGATAATATTTACACTTGAAAGTGTAAAATGAGTGACCATAAGTGGATATGTATGAGAAATTAAGTACGTGTAGTAGTATAATGATTCTCAGAAAATACTTATGAGAGATGTACTCTCTTTTGGTTGAAGCAACTATTTTAGATCCCTTATGAGTTTTGATAATAAGAGTAAGACTTGATTCAGTCTATCTCTTGAAGTGATTATATTGCTAGAAGCAATATTTTATAGTTCTCGAGAACATTTGTAAAATTGAGAAAAAGTTTTGTAGACTTTTGACACCTTTGGAAAGAAAAGGGTGAGTTTATCTCTATGAGAGAATCCTTGGTGTAGATCATTATTGATCTTAGGGATCTCATAGTGGGTTGAGAATAAATTGGGAACAAGCTAAGAGAATATCTTAGGGTTGTGTAATTTCGAGATTGAGCACTAATTGTAATTGTGTTCAAGAAGAATTTTCAACAAAGTTTGAGGAAGTAGGCCTTTGCTGAACCTCGTTAAAAGAAAATTTATGTGTCTTTTGTCTCTTTACCAAGTGGTTCTTGTTATCTGATCTCTAGTAGAGATTTCATATACCAAGGAATATATGGAGAAATAATCAGTGATGAAATATTACTCCTGAAAGATGGAGAAATTAGATTGTATAAGATCAGATATTTCATGAAATTTCTTGAGATTACAGATTTGACATCTGATGAAAGAGATGTTATCTCAAGATGCTTACATCATCTTACATAAAAAATGGTCTTGTAGTACCATACTAAGAAGAAAAGTTGAAACAGAAAGTTTTACAAGAAGAGTGTGAATAACTCTTATGCATAAGATGATTGTTTGGAAGATTGCATGTAAAATAATATTTGGGCTTGAAGTTCAAATAAATCTTCTATCTGAAAGGGGTGCAAATGACTTGAAGTCCAATTACCCGAGAGAATATATGAGTTCTGTTTATAACAGTTCAGAAAAGATGATATATATGATCATAATGCATAACCTGAAGATGATGCTTTCAGGGGGATAAATATGATTATGTGTGTGGTTGTACTCTTTTTCCCTTATCATGATTTTTATCCCATTGGGGTTTTCCATGAAAGGTTTTTAACGAGACAACAAAAGAACACACGAAAGATAAACACCTGAAGAAGAATATTATGATTCCAATGGTGAAAGACTATCATCTTCAAAGTCTTTGAAATACATTGATGAGATTGTGAGAAACAAAGATAATGATAAAGATGAGTCATTTGCGAGGTCCATTACCAATTGAAGAATGGTGATGCACGTGTACTATAGTTCAAGTGAAGATTTGGAGGACATATTTACCAAGACGCTTCAAGCCACTACTATCAAGGAGTTAGTTCATCATATTGAATTGCGTCATTTTGAAGATTTCAAGTGATGTATTTAAGAGGGGGAGTAAAAGCGCGGTGCACTCTTTTTTCCTTAACCGTGGTATTTCTCACTGGGTTTTTAATGATGCAGCATCTCATACGCGCATTTAGGACTATATTTTTATAATGGTCATCCAAGGGGGAGTATTATGAATAATTATATTGTTGTATGGATGCCCATTATCAGTCCATTAGTGTAAACCCTACACCTAATATTGTATTCCTATATATATGTTGTATATTATGTAAGAGAACAATTCCCTAAACCTCTTGTTATAACATCATATATTTTTTATTTGGAACTTTAATACCTGATTTTTTTTTGTTGGAAGAATAATACACAATTTAATAAAAACATGTAATTTAATACTAAAATATTAAATATTGTCATTTTCATACCTATGATATCTTAACAAAATAAAAATTCCAGTTTTACCCTTATTCATTTCTATTAATTATTAACTTATAAATAACATTAAATTAATTTTGATTTTATTTGAATAAAAAATAATTGTTATTAATATTTCATTTTATCATTATTGTATTTCTTTAATTATCATTAATATTACATTTTATTCTCTACCAAAAAAAATTACATTTTATTACCATTTGAAAAAAATCAAATAAAATAATTAGAAGAACAAAGATGATTGATTGTTCAGAATCGTAATCAACTTTTTTCTTTTTCTTTTTTCCTTTCTTTTTAGAAGTTTTGTTTATTCAACGAAATCTCACAGTGATTCCCAAGCATTAACGAGATGCAAGATTCTGATTTTTTAAAAAATCTAAATCCAAAATTTTAAAATTGAGATGTACAAAAACAAAATAAGTTGTTTTGCGATGTATGTCACGGGCGGTGGAAGCTGTGATGCGGCTGGACCGATGAAGCTGTATGAATCTTTGAATTGATTTGTGATGCGTTGGTGATGGAGATAACCCACCTTTGCCACACTGTTGCTCTGATCAAATTTGGGCGATTGCGGCTGAAATACGACTGGACCAACAGCAAAACTGAAGGCTCGTTGCTCAATAGAAGTTGAAGATGAAACACATCGAATTATAACAATTGTTTGGATGAGAGACAGAAGAAAGAGAGAGATGAGTGAGAGAAGAGACCTGTGTAGGGATCTTAACCTTGTTTGGATGATCAGAAAACAATTTGAGAAACTGAGTGGGAAAAGAAGGTGACGAGAGAAAGAGACAGATTGGTAGAGAAAAAGGGATAATGGGGATTGGGTTTTGTTCTTCTGCGTATTTGGATTCTTCGGTGTGTTTCTTTGTGGGAAGAGATAAGAGTGAAGAGTGTGTATGTGAGAGATGAATTGAGGGAGATGATAAGTTCTCGTCGTTTTTCTTCTCTCACACAGTTTCAGTTTTAGGGTTTATGTGTATTTGGGGATTTAGACATCAATCGGATCGAAATTTGGTTTGTTTTAATAAGAATTGGCTTTACTTTATTTATTCATCTGAAAATATTGATTTATGTTCCGGACTTTTTTTTTTTTTGCACTAATGTTTAAGAATTTTATGACATTTTTTTTTAAAATTTTGGAGAAAAATAAAATATCAAAAATTAATTTCATATCGTTTATAAATTAATAATTAATAAAAATAAGGGTAAAACTGGAATTTTTATTTTGTTAAGAGATCGTAGATATAAAAATGACAATATTTAATATTTTGAGTATTAAATTATACGTTTTTATTAAATTGTGTATTATTCTTTCAACAAAAAAAGATCACGTATTAAACTTCCAAATAAAAAATAGATAAGATATTTTTTTTGGCTTTTTCCTTATTTTAATGGTTTAAAAAAAATGAAGACAGTTAAAAAGGAGACTAGTAGAGTATCAAACAAACATAACCCAACTAATGTGAGTTCGTCCCTTCATTATTTTTCGGTTTTTTCTATATCTTTTTCTTTTTTATAGCTCTAATTTGGTGAATTATAAACTGATAATGTAAACAATAAACATATTTTTTTCTAGCTAAATCATGTTAAACTGGTGAACAGAATCAGGTTGGATAAAGAGCAATAAAACAAATTTGGAGATAATTTTTTTTAAAAAGTTAACATTGAATGAAATTGAAAAAGATAATAATCGATAAATTAAAAACATGGAAAATGTCGGGTGTGGTTGGTGGTGACATAAATTACCATATTTTAAAATTGATTTATGGATATCGCCACTACAAAAAATGTGTTGTATTAAATCATTTATTCTTTATATTTGGATCAGATTTAAATGATGTAAATATAATTTGTATCATTTTAAAAAATGATTTACTATTTGTCGATGCAAATAATTTACATCGATTTATTTCAAACTGATGTTATTATATCAGCTATAACAAATGATTTTAAATTATTGTGTCAGTTTTTATAAATGATTTTAAAATTTGGTGTCATTTATCAATAACTGATACTAATAAAAGATTTCTTGTTTTAATAATAATAACAGATTCATTTATTTAAAATATTTTCGAAATTACTTTAATATGCAAAAATTGTCTTTGATATCTATGAAAATATTTTCGAATCTGTACTAACATCTTTTATTAAAATTGTTATTTAAAAAATAAATAAAAAACATAAATACAATGCATTTAATTTAATATAGATTCAACAAAAAGAAAAAAAAAATGATATGAACTGATCAAACCATACATTCAACGTTGAATTACAAACAAAAAAAAACTGATATGAACTCAAATATAAAATTTATGACTGAGCTTTTTTTCTTATTGCTGAAGTGTCATATGTATCTTCATAAGTGTTATATGAAACACATATTGCTTTTGTTCCCTCCCTTTTTTTTCTATTGTCTTCATAACATTGTTGTTTCATCTAGATTTTCTGAGTACATAAACAAAAATAACAGAGGAACAATTAGAATTCTACATTTGATCATCAAAAAAACTTGATATAAAATAGGGAGAAGAAAAGAAGATTTACTTTTAAATGTTTTTACAACATAATTTGATTTTCCAGTGGTTGTGTTGTTGACATTCAAAGAAGAACTTCTACAAAAGTTGTTGTTTTGATCACTCTCAATTTTTTTTTGCTTATATAGATGGAGAAGCACTTTACCCTTAAATAATCAGAAAGATTTTTTTTAACTACTTACAACGATCATGAGTAGTGTAAAAAGTGGAAAAAAAATTCTGTTTTTTTAAACAGCTTTAATACAAATATAAAAAATCCCCCAATATTTTCAGTAAAAGCAAGAAAAGTTGAGAAAATTTAAAAATAAAAGAAAACAGGTTACGATATCCAAACAGATCTGTTTTTTATTTATTTTTATTATTATTATTTATGGAAAATATTTGTGATAATATTGATTTTTTAACATTTGTGATAATATTGATTAATTGTTAAAAAATTATTAATTATGGAAATATTTGTGAAATAATGATTAATTATTTTGAAAATAAAATATTTTTTCAGGTTTGTTAGGTGGAGAACGTAATTATTATATTTACATAAATAAAATAAAATAAAATAAAATAAAAGAAACGTAATTTATATTTTTAAAAATATTATTTTCGTATCTTTAAAATAATTAATAATAGAATTTTATAAAACTTTTTTTGGGAAATAGTAATATATGTTTGATTTTTTATGGAAAAATAAATTTATCCTTGGAGAATAAAAAAAAAGATAAATATTGAATATTTTGAGTTTTGACACATGTAAATAAATATTGACTTGCATCAGTTATATGCAACTGATATAATAAATTTTGAAATACATATATTTATTTAATTTAAATCGAATGTGTGTGAATTAACATCATTTTATTATTGATATCAGTTTTGTATCATTTATTTAATTGATATCTAATTTGTATCATTATATTAAGTGATGTAAATTATATTTTCTGTTAAATATTTTTAAATTGATGCAAATTTAAATAAAATTATGTCATTTTTATTGAACTGATGTCAAATTATTCGATTACGACATCAATAATAATAATTGATGCGAAACACATAATCATGCATCATTTATTAATAAGTAATTTAAATTGATATCATTTACTTTTGTGATACTATTTAAGTGATGCAATCAACCATTTTTTTTGTAGTGCGCTCATACTTCATGTTTTAAAAATCTCCGCATAGCACCGATTACGCCCCGCAAAATTGTTAGACCCATTTTCTTCGTCTTGATTAATGACTAATTCCCGCCTAACATCAATTGTTTGATTATACCTGTTTAATTTAATTATAATCTGTCTAATCCGATTGTTTTCCACTTAATTTTGTGTATAACGATTATTTTTGGAACTAAATATAAATTAGACATATATATTTTTGTTATTTCGACATTTAAATTAAGAGTTTATGATGTTTTATAATAATTAATGTATAAAATTTTAATAAAAAATCATAATTTTAAAGACAATACATAGTTTTATACTTTTCTTTTAACATAAACAGAATTATACATATATTTAGTATAATATATTTTAATTTTATTACTAATTTAATAAAATAACCCTAAAACTAGTCCCTGATTAATCCCTGTTTAATATTTGATTTTTTCGCTAGGCGCTAGGTCTACCCCGACCGCCCGACTAGCGCCTAGCGATTTCTAAAACAGGGCTCATACGTAACACACTAAAAGAAATCATAAATCTAAAGTTTATATAACTCTAAGCTTTCATTCTTATTTGACCAAAGTAAAAAACCAAAGGCAGATGAAGAAAACTAATTAATTCATCTTTAATGTGTTCAGATTCATATATGGGTATATTAACAATGAAAGTGAATATGTTACTTAAAGTCTTAAACAATAGTGCTCTTATATATTATGATTTGTTTCATATATATCTTTATGGGTAATATTAGTAACTACCATGAAATTCAAAAGAAATTAAGAAAATACCATTGTGTCAGAAAATTTAGGTAACTACCATTTTTAAGAGAAGGGAAAACTCAAAACTGCCCGTAAACAAACCAAAAAAGTACAACAACGTATTGATATTTGTGGAAAAACGTATCAGTTAATAAAAATATCATTATATACTAAAAGAAAAAGCGTATTATTTATAAAAACAATGTGTTTTTATATTAAAAATTGTGTTTTCAAAAGAAATCACACATAATCTTAATAGATAACGTGTAATTTAAGAAAATAATTTATTAAAGAGAGATATCATGTTATCAAGTGTAATTTGATAAAGTTGAGTGTTACAAAACAAAATGCTATGAATTAAATAATAAAAAACACTACGACAGAGATTCCAACAAAAATTGAAATCCAAAGAGATAAAGTGAGATATCTTCTGCAATTTGAAAGAGAAACCGAAAAGCAGAAAGAAGCATGAAAAGTAAGAATTGATGTTGTTTGATATATTTATAACAAAAGAAATAATGATATCTCATGGTGAGAAGAAGAACCGAAGAAGAAAGAGGAGAATAAAACAAATCTTAGTAATTTTATTACCTTTATGACAAAAGCACTATGGACAAATGGTATTTTCTTAATTATTTTCCATTTTTGTGCTATCTACTACCTATCTTTAGTAGTTTTAAAAACTCTAGATTTTACTATTTGACAAATTATAAAGAAATACTATATTTCACAAATTTTATACTTTTTTTATTACAACTCAGATTCAAGTATTAAAATATTTCAAAGCACCAAATGACAACTACACTGATACATCGATCATAATTTCCTTGAGAAATTTTCATAGAAATATCTTTCTTTAGTATTCCAAATTAAATGAACACAAGAGAATAGAGAAGAAGCTTAGACTGTATTGAAACACAAACTCCTCATCAATCATAGTTTCAGCATCGTCTCTTCGAGTCCAACAATGTGGACTCCACACACGCTAGAGTGCCTTCGAAAACTTAGGAGTTCCATGAAGATGATAGACTCTTCTTTCATCGTACGACCGACCAATTGTAGAGTAAGCTTCTTGAGGACTGTTGAATTAATTCTCGAGGAAATACTTTATTAGTTCTATTTCTACTCCAATTCCACCAATTGGCGTTCTCATCTCGACACTCTCCAGGCTTGACAACAAGCACCAAGGCACGTATGAGAAACTAATTTCCTCTTTCCTTTTAGTAGAACCTTTAAGCTCCTGAAAATATACCACAAAATAAACAAATATTACGATGGATAGGATGATATTTATATATGAACGAATCTAACACACAAGACCAAGAAAAACCAGTACCAAGATGAGCGTTTTAAGATTGGGGCAGCTCCACAGAAGGTTGGGCAACATTTCCAAATCTGCAAAAAAGATTTTAGCATGCAACTGGGACATGATTTTGAACTGAGGTAGGGATTCTAGTTTCGAGTATTGATGAACCAAATTAACGTTCCCATGTTTGATTCATTGACATTATATAGTATAGTATATACCTTAAGAGTATGGCAACATATGATCATATCCTGGACACTTGAGATCTTGTACGTTGAGGAAATAACCAATGCTATTTCTCTTTTCATAGTCATTTGGATCCAGCACACTTTTTACATTGAAATCAACAGCGATATCTACCTTGGCAGATGAACACAAATTGTATTTGGTGAAACTTGAGGATTTGTTATCTTTAAGACTCAAATCCTTGAGTTTAGGGGAATAATCTCAACTTTCCACTTTTCAGTATCCTGATGGTTAGTAACAGTATAATCACGAACCAGACTCAAACTATTTATTGTTTTGAGAGAACACATGTATCACCTTCAAATGATCTTGAACTATGCTCAAATCCTCAAGAACCGGACAAGACGCGATAAGGGTCTCTAGAGCCGCATGGTTGGTGGACCAAACTTTGGTCTCTCTTAGAAATAAGCTTTAGCTTTGCAATGGGTGAGTCAGAAGAGAACTTAACGAAACTATCGATAAAATTCACAAAGGAACTATAATCCGAGAATTCATCGTCATCAATATCTAACCCGGGAACCAAACGCCAAACTGATCTCCATCTAGTTGACAAAACACTTGTCTTAACAACATCTTTTGTAGTAAGCTTATTCGATCTTCCCTACCAGTGATACGATATCTTCTTTTATCATTCTTTTGAATCTCTTTTGAGAAAAGAAACATCTTTCACAACACCTTTTCTGAAAATTGTGCAACAAAAAAGTCAACTCAACAATAATTGTGTGTCGCAACTCGCAAGAATCGGGAGTGACGGAGTGTGCTAGTAACCAGATGGGTGCAAAAATACTGATTTTTTTTTTATAATCTACAGTAATAAAAAATTTCAATAAATAATTTCTATGGTTGCCAATAACCACACACAATACTTTCGATAAAAATTTCAATAATCCCCTATATAATAAAACGGAAGTACACAATATTTTTTTAGACTATATAATAGATTTTTTTGGTTATAAACTTGTGATATAGGTGTATCATAATATACATGTTAGTCTGTTTTTTGGTAAGTAAGGATAATATGGATTTAGTTAATTATAGTAACATATAAATCAATTATAGGTAACATTTAAAAGATAAAGAAATCTCTCAACCTAATTAAAACAAAAATATGTGATTTTTCTTTATTTTATTTTATTTTATATTTAAATTATTTTAAATTTTTATCTAATATATTTAGTTAATAAAATTTATGATTTTTTCTTCATATGATGTAATTTAAATTTTTTAAAACAGATATATATTGCTCAACTGATAAATAAAAAAATATACAAAATGCGCTACATCACCTAAGAAAACTAGGCAAAGATTCAAAGTCATATTAATAAAAAAGAGACCAAAATGATTCTGAATACGAATGACCAGAAACTTTGATTTATCAGGCATTGAAATTAAAAATTTTATGCATTTTATTATGGTTCTTTATTTTAAAGAATTTCAACTTTTAATAACTTTAAAAATTCAAATGAATAACTTTTTCAAATTTTTAAAGATTATTAATATTTCAATTATTAAAACATTTATCTTTTGATAAAATGTTTAAGATATGAATAATATATAAACTTTATAAGAAGTTCAAATATTATAAGTATTTCAATTTCTAAAATAATATAATTTATTTAAACATTTTAAATTTTAATAATATATACGAATTAAAATATTGCATGACGGGTTATATGGCATGACATGTTTGAGTTCATATTAATAGAAAATTAAAATGTCATTAATTCGGTGCTACACGGGTAAAATATCATCTCATTATTTTGTGAACTTTTTAAAAAATTTAAAGATTATTAATATTTCAATTATTAAAACATTTAATTTTTATAACTGTTTAAGATATTAATAATAATTAAACTTTATAAGAAGTTCAAATATTATAAGTAGTTCAATTTCTAAAAAAGGAAACTTTATTAAAACATTTTAAATTTTAAAAATATATTTAGATTTTTATGAAGTTTTTTCTGCGGTGTACAACGAATTAAAATATCACACGACGGGTTATATGGCTAGACATGTTTGAGTAGATATTAATAGAAACTTAAAACATCATTAATTCGGTGCTACATGGATAAAATATCATCTAATTATTTTGTTAACAATATGAATATTAGATTAATAGACGTATCCAATTAAATCGATTAATTAATACTGTAACAAAATAATTAATATACTGTATAGTGTAGGTTAAGTCATATAATTAACAATCAAAATACAATATATAATTTTAAAAACTAAACAAATCAAATAAAACTAACAAACAGAAATTAATATTTTTATCAAATAACTTAAACTGCAGTGTACCGCATGCCAAAATCTAGATGTACTAGAATAGATCTTACAAAATAGATGTTATTTTCATAAGTTATATTCAATATATGATTTTATGACATAGTGTTTGAGCAAAAAAAAATTAAAACAAATAAAACAATCATATATATAACACTTTAAATAAAAATTACAAAATAAATAAAATAAATGTTAACCCGTGCTCTAGCACGGGTCCAATTCTAGTCTACAGTATTTTAGAGAATAGGATTTTGTATAATTAGATGTTTTTACAAACTACAAATTGAAGTAAGGTATCTCGGCTTCAACAATGAGTCAGTCAAAAACTGCAGTTGAACAACCAAAACATCCGATCAATTCCACGAGCTTTTGTATATATTTATATGTTTTACTTGGAAGAGAGGAAGAGAGTATCAACAAATGTTCCTATACTTTGGATTTAGTGTATTTATATCCAAAAATATTTTGTTAACATAACAATATTCAAATTCTGAAGTCAAAGAAATGAAAGATAATCTTATATTTTTCGATAATACATTTTAAAAAAATCATAAAATTAAATTCAAATATTTTGTTGTTTTACCTAGTTTCAAATTTGGCGTGTTATTTATTGTTATTAATAAGTTATAAGTTATTTGGCGCTATTTACTTTTGTTAACAAGTTAGTAATCATTAAATAGTATTGATTTTTTAAGTTGAAGATGTAAAGTATACATTCTTTCCTAAAAATTATAGGAGAAGTTGAAGATGTAAATATAGAATGTTTGGCATGCTAGACGCATACATCTTTGTATAATTTTTTATATGTAAACAATTTCTCATCCAATTAGCTCATTTTTTTTGTGAAAAGGAGACAAAACCTCCTTGAATTTATTAAAATGAAAACTTAAAGTTACAAACGAACAGAACGAGGGAACGCAGTCCCACTAACATCCTCCATGAAAATCGAAACAATAGAAGAGGGACAAACCTCTAATAACTGCAACCCTAATGATATGCTCAAATTAAATCCTAGAGCTATTCTCTCAAATTAAGAGGTCAGTGCAGTACTTAGGGGTCGAATTCCACAAAGACTCAAGATTACACTATAAATTATAGAGTTTTATGATTACACTAAAAAAGTTGATTTAAATAAGAAAAGCACTGCAAAATATTAAATAAAAGCTGTGAAAATTCAAGGGATTAAAAAGCTAGGTCTAAGGAATTTCTCAGGAAATTATGGAATATCAAATCAATAAATTAATTAGGATTCAAGCAATTAAAAATCAGATCTAGAACTCTAAACTCTTTTGTAAAATAAATCAGTTCTCACTGCAAATATTATCAAAATTTAAAACTAGAAAATCCAAATCTCTTTGTAAAATTTTAGGTTAAAAATCAGCTTTAAAAACAGGTTTAGATTGTTCACAAAATTACTAAATCAAATCTTTTTGCAAGAAGTAATTTTGCTCATCAAAACGTTTTATCAGGAAAATCAATTATATTCTCAGATCAATTTATTTTCCTAGGTTATTTATTCTATATGGCCAATCAAGTATTTATATGAAGAACAAGCTATGATGAAAAGATAGAAAGATAATGAATCATAAATAAACAGATCTAATAAATCATAAAATCCCTGTGAAAAACCCTGAACGTAACAATCAAACTACTCAGACATATTCAATGAAGAACAAAACATAATTCTGAATAATAAGCAATTGAAATTAAAAGAGTAAAGAGGGAGTTTATGAATTCTTCTCTCAAAGCAGTTCAGATCTCTCTCTCCCAGCTCTCAAAATCTCACAGGGTTGCAGAAAGTAAAACTTACTAGAATAAAATTTCTGGGTTTCTAAAACCTAAAAATACTATATATATGTCCTAAAACACGTCAGGGACTTGTGCTGCAAGTATGGAAAACTTCGGGCAACTTTGTAAAACTTCCAAATTTGAAGACTTGTCTCGACTTGCAAGGGTGTCGACCGATGCTCATGTGGTGTCGGTCGATGTTTTTCGTATAATTAGACTCCAAATTGATTTCCTCCGATTAAATGCTCCAGAATCATCCAAATTGCTCCATTTCGCTCCATCCGTGCTAAAATCCTAGAAAACCTGTTAAGACTCTAAAACATCTTAGAAAACAAATCAAAAGACTAAAAAAACACACTTATATCATGGTTAAAAACCGTAAAAACCATGATATATCAACTCCCCTAGACTTAGCCTTTGCTTGCCCTCAAGCAAAACAGCAGCATCACTAGTGAAAGAGGTTTGAAAACGCAGAAACTCCTTTTCTTTTTAAAGTATTGCCATGATCATCCAAACCATAATCCATATGCTTAGCAGATAAATCCAAATCGAACCACCATGTACTTCTCCGTTGACATTCGTAACATCCCAAATTCAAACCAAATTCCACTACTTCCTCCATTAAGCCTTCATTGGTGGGTCTCATCAATTTGATCAATGTCAAGAACCTTCTAGACTCATTCCCGTACTATATCATAACAAGCAAGATATAACTTTTTACAACATGTGGTATTCTTCCACTCCTCCACACTTATTCTATTCTTATCCTCCTTTGAGCTTTGCTTTGCTGTTTTTTTTTATCTTCTTTTTTTTTTTTTCTCAAAGTTGTAGGTGAATAATAGGGTCATCGGTAATTTACTTACCCCTCGCTTCCAAGCTTTGTGTGATCATTTGACTCAAGAGTAGAATAATGAGGTCACAGGTAATTTACCTACCTCTCTAAACTGATCAAAATCATTTCATCTTTTATTCACTCTTTTTTTTTAAAAACAAAGCTCTCAGGAAAAATATTTCAAACTTTAAATAAGGGAGAGGAGTACCATTTTTTTTTTTTTTTCTGAAATCTTACTTGTCAGGTATGAACAAGGAGTCAAGCTCTATGAACATCAATCTCCTTGATGAGGTAAAAAGAAAAGTGCAGAAGTTACCTCAGGCTTTTGTGGATTCAGTTGGAAATTTGGATGTCTCTAGTTTACTAGTCAGCCATTGGATTTTTCATTAGTCGGATTTGTGGATTTAATCTACAGCATTAATCAACCAAGGCAATACACTAAAAAGAAAAATCATAGTTTCCAAAATAGAATGAAAAATTTGACAATAAAAACAAAAATACGGTTTGACACAACAAAAACTAAGTTAGTTAGTACTAAACTCCCCCAGACTTAAACAATACTGTCCACAGTGTTATCAAGCAAGGGAAAGGAAAAGAAACAAAAATGTGTTGAAAAAGTGTAAAGAAAAGATGAACTGTTTTCGGGTTACCCTCGACGAATGGTGAATTCTTGGCCAAAACTCCTTGTTAGTTGCAGTTAGTTGTGTTCATGCGTTGTTGGATCAATCCTTTGATGATTATGCTGTTAAGAAACACTCAAACACAAACACAGGTTAAAAGCAACATGATAGATAGATAGTTCATAATTTCAAACAAAATTCAAACAAAAACTGACTCAATGCAAAAAGAAAAATGACTCAAAAGGAAAAGAAAAAACCTAGAAGTGGGTTATCTCCCACTAAGCGCTTGTTTTCAGTCATTAGCTTGACTGTTCTGAAGCTCATGCATCTGGTGGATTAGAACGTGGCATTGAATGCTTCTGAGAAGAATGTCTCATCATCTAAGGTGGTGTATAAGCTTTATGTGCATGAGGTCTACCAAGGATGTGAGGAATAGGACCAGGGCGGGATTTAGGGATGGGTTTGCTTCTCTTATGTCCTACAAAATCATCAACAGAAGAAACAAATGCTCTACGATAATCTCATGGCTTGGTCAACTGCAAAACAGTTTTTGTATCTTTGAAATTCTTATTGATGATAGGAGGGGGTCTGGGTGAAGAAAATGCATACCTTGGCCTTACCTGAGGACTTTGGAGTATGGAGTGTTGAGTTGTCTGTTTAGGAATAGGTTTATGACTTGGAGCATCAGGTTTGGACAAGTTCGGTCTCAGATGTGGAGGGGTGTCGACCGATGCTGATAAGGTGTCGGTCGACACTGAGCCTGTTGCTCGTGTATTTGTTTCTTTGCAGCTTATCTCAGCAATCTTCTAAACAGAAAATGTCTGTCCATCAATGGTAGGAGCTCTCCTCAGCTTATACATCTCAAAGTTCACACTTAAACCATCCACATTCAGTGTTATGTGTCCCTTCTGCACATCTATGATGGCACCAGCTGTAGCCAAGAAAGATCTTCCTAAGATGAGAGGGTCTTTAGGCTCTTTATCATACTTCAGCACCACAAAGTCAGTGGGAATCATGAACTTTCCAACCTTAATTGGAATATCCTCTAAGACACCTTCAGGAATTCTCTAAGATCTATCAGCTAAGATAAGAGATAATCTAGTTGGCTTGAATTCTTTCATCCCAAGTTTCACAGCAGCAGAATGTGGCATCAAGTTGATACTAGAACCAAGATCACAAAGTGAGTGAGCAAACCGTTCTGCAGAGATAGAGCAATCAAGTACAAAGCTTCCAAGGTCTGGTAATTTCTCTGCAGTCCTACACTGAATCATTGCACTCACTTTCTCAGAGACAACTACCTCTTGCTTCCTCTCTTTCTTTTTCTGTGAGGGCTGGTTCAGCAGAATCGCACTGACATCCTTAGTTAGCGAAGCTCCTTCCTCAGGGCTCAAACCATTTGATACCATTCTCTTCACATAGCACTTAAGTGGTGGTGAAAGCTTTACTGCATCAATCAAAGGCATCTCAATCATCACCTTGTCAATCATTGCCTTGCATCTAGCTTCCTCAAGCTCCTGCTTGGACCTTCTTGGCTTAGGAAAAATAATTTTCGGTTGGTACACCCTCTCAGCAGCTGGAACCTGAGATTTTGCAGTTTCGGGTTTTGTCTGAGATGAGTGTCGACCGACACCCAGTTGGTGTCGATCGACACCATCGTCTGAAGTCGAATTCTCCGTCGATTGCTCACCTTGTTCTGCAGAAGCAATTTCACTTTCATCTTCACCTCTCACTGATATGGCATTACAAGAATGTTTGGGAATTGACTCAGTTCTCCCAGGGAGAAATCCCTCTTGCCTTTTGACGGATCCAGCTGTTTGTGCAACCTGACTTTCCAACTTCTTGACATGAATGTTCAAAGCTTCAAATTTTCCATTAAGTTCAGTGTAGACATTGTCAAGCTTCCCATTGAAAGGCACTGTCATCTGCTCTTGACCTTGCTAAAGCTGCTCAAGCATAGCTTCCATCTTACTCTCAGAAGAAGTCTGTGGAGGCGGAGACTGATAGGATGAGTTCCCATAGGTTCTTGTATAACTGTTGTTCTGTTGCTGCTTCTGATACTCTGGCTTGGGAGTGTAGCCTGAAGAGTTCCCACTGTAAGGCCTGGTGCCTTGCTGATTTCCAAACCGCTAAGCTTGATTGCCATAGACATAGTTCACATTCTCCTCTGTATTCTCTGGCTCTCGCTCAAATGTCTCAACCTCAGCAGCAAATTGGACTGACTTCTTACCCACTAGAAGATTGTGAACTGAATCAAACTTAGCATTGACTGAAGCTAGCTGGTTTGAATCAAATCCTCCATGCAATCTCTTCCTTTCATCATCAGCTCTCTTAGAACTATTGCTGGAGGCCAAATTCTCAATCAAAGCTTCAGCATCTTCTGGAAATCTTGTTTTGAAGCTCCCATGGCTAGCAGCATCTAAAGCCAACTGATACTCCCAGTCACATCCTCTGAAAAAGATACTTAGCAATTGAACCCTTGAGAAGCCATGGTGTAGGCAATCCCTCTGATAAGCTTTAAATCTCACCCAAGCTGCTTTGAAAGCTTCATCTGGTCTTTGCTTGAAAGAGGATAGCTTTACTCTCAACTCATCTGACATGGCATCATCATAAAAGTAGTTAAGGAAGGCCACCTTGATGTCACGCCAATTCGTCAAAGATGCAGCTGGCAACTGTTTCAACCACTGAGATGCCTCTCATGCAAGTGAGTAAGGAAAGATTTTGCAGTAGATGTAATCCTCAGTCACTCCATTAGCCTTGATACTGGTCACCAGGTCCTCAAAATGCTCAATGTGGTCCAAAGGCTTCTCATTGGGCAGGTTAGAGAAAGGTCTCTGCCCAACCAGTTGAAAATAAGCAGGCTTCAACTCAAAATCATTCCTCTGGAATGGGGGAGGAACAATAGCAGACCGGTTCTCATACACAAGATCAGCCCAGTTGTAGTCAGCAATGGTCCTAATCAATTCTCGGTTGTGCTTCTGTCTTCGAACCGGGTTATTAAAGTGGTTTGCAGCTCCACGTCCGTCTGCAGGAAGGGGGTGTCGACCGAAACCCTGTTGGTGTCGATCGACACCATCGGCCTGTTCGTCGACAACAAAAACTTCAACAATAACATCCCCTTCTGCATCAAGCTTTTGGCCCTGCTCATTGCGCAAGTGACCCTCTTGATCCCTCAAAGCACCATCCTCATCACGAATCAAAATAATTGTGTTAACCATCTTTAAGGATTTGGCTGGTTTTCGGTTTTCACGCTCTGACTTTCCCAACTCTTGGTTTGTAAGCTTCACAGTAGGACCAGTCTTGTTGCTCCTTGTGTGAGGCTTATTAGGCATGTACCTGAAACACCAAAGAGAAGAAAAACAAAAACGTGTAAGTAGAAAATAAAAAGAAAAATTTAGACGAAATTAAAAACTCAAATCTAATGGTAGATCAAAGAGTCCCCGACAACGGCGCCAAAATTTGATATGCTCAAATTAAACCCTAGAGCTACTCTCTCAAATTAAGAGGTCACTGCAGTACTTAGGGGTCGAATTCCACAAGGACTCAAGATGACACAATAAATTATAGAGTTTTATGATTACGCTAAACAAGTTGATTTAAATGAGAAAAGCAATGCAAAATATTAAATAAAAGCTGTGAAAATTCAAGGGATTAAAAAGCTAGGTCTAGGGAATTTCTCAGGAAATTATGGAATATCAAATCAATAAATTAATTAGGATTCAAGCAATTAAAAATCAGATCTAGAACTCTAAACTCTTTTGTAAAATAAATCAGTTCTCACTGCAAATATTATCTAAATTTAAAACCAGAAAATCCAAATCTCTTTGTAAAATTCTAGGTTAAAAATCAGCTTTAAAAACAGGTTTAAATTGTTCACAAAATTACTAAATCAAATCTCTTTGCAAGAAGTAATTTTGCTCATCAAAAGGTTTTATCAGGAAAATCAATTATATTCTCATATCAATTTATTTTCCTAGGTTATTAATTCTAGATGGCCAATCAAGGATTAATATAAAGAACAACTTATGATGAAGATCTAGAAAGATAATGAATCCTAAATAAACAGATCAAATAAATCATAAAATCCCTGTGAAAAACCCTGAATCTAACAAGCAAACTACTCAGACATATTCAATGAAGAACAAAACATAATTCTGAATAATAAGCAATTGAAATTAAAAGAGTAAAGAGGAAGTTTATGAATTCTTCTCTCAAAGCATTTCAGATCTCTCTCTCCCAAAAGCTCTCAAAAGTTCACAGGGTTGCAAAAAATAAAACTTACTAGAATAAAACTTTTGGGTTTCTAAAACCTAAAAGTACTATATATATGTCCTAAAACACGTCAGGGACTTGTGCTGCAATTATGGAAAACTTCGGGCAACTTTGTAAAACTTCCAAATTTGAAGACTTGTCTCGACTTGCATGGGTGTCGACCGATGCTCATGTGGTGTCGGTCGATGCTCTTCGTATAATCAGACTCCAAATTGATTTCCTCCGATTAAATGCTCCAGAATCATCCAAATTGCTCCATTTCGCTCCATCCGTGCCAAAATCCTAGAAAACCTGTTAAGACTCTAAAACATCCTAGAAAACAAATCAAAAGACTCAAAAAGCACACTTATATCATGGTTAAAAACCGTTAAAACCATGATATATCACCTAACGGTTGAGAGAATGCATAGTTAGCCAAACCGTCAGCAAGACGTTTCGCCTCTCTATACACATGAGAAATCCGGTCTGTCCAGTCCTTTAAAAGAAAGTAATAGCACAAGCATACTAGGAATGACAAGGGATGCCTATCACATATCCCTGTCGTAAGAAATCCAACCACTAACTCTGAATCCACCTCTAACTCTAACCGAGTAATTCGTATTTCCCAGTCCTACACTGAATTGCTGCACTCACTTTCTCAGAGACTACCACTTCTTTCTTCCTCTCTTTCCCCCTTTGAACAGGCTGGTTCAACAGAATTGCACTAACATCCTTAGTTAGCAAAGCTCCTTCTTCAGGACTCAAACCATTTGACACCATTTTCTTCACATACCGCTTAAGAGATGGTGAAAGCTTTACTGTATCAATCAAAGGCATCTCAATCATCACCTTGTCCATAATTGCCTTGCATCTAGCTTCCTCAAGCTCCTCCTTAGACCTTCTTGGCTTAGGAAAAGGAATCTTCAGTTGGTACACCCTTTCAGCAGCTGGAACCTGAGCTTTTGCAGTTTCGGGTTATGTCTGAGAGGAGTGTCGACCAACACCCAAGTGATGTCGATCGACACCATCATCTGAACCCGAGAATTTGGTTGATTTTTCTCCCTATTCTGCAGAAACAATTGCACCAGCATCTTCATCTCTCACTGATATTGCATTGCAAGCATGCTTGGGGTTTGATTCAGTTCTTCCAGGAAGAAAACCCTCTTGCCTTTTAACAGACCCAACAGTCTGTGCCACTTGACTCTCCAATTGCTTAACATGTACATTCAGTGCATCAATCCTTCCCAGTAAGCTCTGTGTAGACATTATCAATCTTCCCATTGAATGTCACTGTCATATTCTCCTGTCCCTAAAGAAGCTGATCAAGCATGGCCTCTATTCTACTCTCAGAAGGAGGTTGTGGAGGTGGAGACTGATAGGAAGAGTTCCCATAAGTCCTTGTGAAGTTGTTCCCTTGTTCTTGCTTCTGAAAATCAGGCTTAGGAGTATAGCCCAAAGAGTTCCCACTGTAAGGCTTGTTGCTTTGCTGATTACCGAATCTCTGACCCTGATTCCCATATATATAGTTGACATCTGCTTCTTCATTCCCAATCTCAGGTTGTGGCTCAAATGATTCAACTTCAGCAGCAAAGTCAACTGATTTCTTACCAACCAGGAGATTGTGAACTGAATCAAGCTTAGCATTAACAGAAGCTAGCTGGTTTGAATCATATCCTCCACATCTCTTCCTTTCAGTATCTGCTCTCTTAGTGCTATTGCTGGAAGCCAAATTCTCAATCAAAGCTTCAGCATCTTCTGGAAATCTTGTCTTGAAGTTTCCATGGCTTGCAGCATCCAAAGCTAGCTGATATTCCCAGTCAATTCCTCTGAAAAAGATACTCAACAGCTGCACCCTTGAAAAACCATGGTGTGGACAGTCCCTCTGATAGGCCTTGAATCTCACCCAAGCTGCTTTGAAGGCTTCATCAGGATTCTGCTTGAAAGAGGACAGCTTGACTCTCAACTCATCTAACATTGCATCATCAAAAAAATAGTTGAGGAAGGCCACCTTGACGTCATGCCAATTTGTCAATGATCCAACTGGTAACTGCTTCAACCACTGAGATGCCTCTCCTGCAAGTGAGTAAGGGAAACGCTTGCAGAATATGTAATCCTCAGTCACTCCATTAGCCTTGATACTGGTCACAAGATCCTCAAAATGCTCAATGTGGTCCAAAAGCTTTTCATGGGGCAGGTTTGAGAAAGGTCTCTGCCCAACTAGTTGAAAATAAGCAGGTTTCAACTCAAAATCATTCCTCTGGAATGGAGGAGGAACAATAGCAGACCGGTTCTCATACACAAGATCAGCCCGGTTGTAGTCAGCAATAGTTCTGATCAGGTCTCGGTTGTTCTCCTGTCTTCAAACCGGATTGTTAACGTGGTTTGCAGCTCCACATCCGTTTGCAGGAAGAGGGTGTCGATCGATACCCTGTTGGTGTCGATCAACACCATCGATAATAGCAGCTTGCTCGTCGCCAACAGCAGCTTCAACAAGCACATTGCCTTCTGCATCAAGCTTTTGGCCCTGCTCATTGCTCAAGTTGCCCTCTTGATCCCTCAAAGCACCATCCTCATCACGCATCAAAATGACTATATTAACCATCTTCAAGGATTTGGCTGCTTTTCGGTTCTCACGCTCTAACTTTCCCAACTCTTGGTTTGTAAGCTTCACAGTAGGACCAGTCTTGTTGCTCCTTGTGTTAGGCTTATTAGGCATGTACCTGAAACACACAAGAGAAGAGAAACAAAAGCATGTTAGTAGAAAATAATAAAAAAAATTTAGACGAAGTTAAAAACTCGAATCTAATGGTAGATCAAAGAGTCCCCGGCAACAGCGCCAAAATTTGATATGCTCAAATTAAACCCTAGAGCTACTCTCTCAAATTAAGAGGTCACTGTAATACTTAGGGGTCGAATTCCACAAGGACTCTAGACTACACAATAAATTATAGAGTTTTATGATTACGCTAAACAAATTAATTTGAATTAAAACAAACAATGCAAAATATTAAAAAAAAAAACTGTGAAAGTTCAATGGATCAAAAAGCTAGGCCTTGGGAATTTCTCAGGAAATTACGAAATATTAAATCAAGAAATAATTAAGATTCAAACAATTAAAAATCAGATATAGAATTCTAAACTCTTTTGTAAAATAAATCAGTTCTCACTGCAAATATTATCTAAATTTAAAACCAGAAAATCCAAATCTCTTTGTAAAATTCTAGGTTAAAAATCAGCTTTACAAACAGGTTTAGTTAAGTTCACAAAATTAAACAAGTAATTTTGCTCATCAAAAGGTTTTATCAAGAAAATCAATTATATTCTCATATCAATTTATTTTCCTAGGTTATTAATTCTAGGTGATCAATCAAGAATTAATATGAAGAACAATCTATGATGAAGATCTAGAAAGATAATGAATCCTAAATAAATAGATCTAATAATTCATAAAATCCCTGTGAAAAACCCTGAACCTAACAAGCAAACTACTCAGACATGTTTAATGAAGAACAAGACATAATTCTGAATAATAACCAATTGAAATTAAAACAGTAAAGAGGGAGTTCAAGAATTTTTCTCTCAAAGCAGTTCAGATCTCTCTCTCCCAAAAGCTCTCCAAATCTCCAGGGTTGCAGAAAGTAAAACTTGCTAGAAATTAACTTAAGGGTTTGTAAAACCTAAAAATACTATTTATATGTCCTAAAACACGTCAGGGACTTGTGTTGCAAATATGGAAAACTTCGGGCAACTTTGTAAAACTTCCAAATTTGTGATTCTTCATCTGCTGAAGAGGGTGTCGACCGATGCTCTTGAGTGGTGTCGATCGATGCCCTTGTTTTAATCCGAGTCCAAATTGATTCTTCGAGATTTATGCTCCAAAATGATCCAAATTGCTCCACTTTGCTCCTTCTGTGCCAAAGTCCCAGAAAACCTGCAAAGACTCAAAAACATTCTAGAAAACAAATCAAAAGACTCTAAAACACTCCTTATATCATGGTTAAAAACCACAAAAACCATAATATATCAGTAGCCCAGGGCACTGCAAACCACAACTCTGTGTCCCTGAAGTTCTTATAGATCCACTCCAACAGGGTTTGGTAAAAGAACAAGGCACATCTATCATGTGCCACAATCCTTCTCCACAAACCCGATATCGCTGGACAATCTCTTAGAACATGGAGAATTTTCTCCTCCCCACCCTTACACACTTGACAAATCCCATAATCACTCAAATGGCACCTGACTCTTTCATCATTGGTCATAACCACCTGGTTCGAAACCAACCAGAAGAAAAACCTTACCCTCTCTGGAAGAACTGCCTTCCACAACCGCCCAAAGAAGCACTCCATACACAACTGTAGGACCTGAGTTAAAAGGGAGTAGGCTGAACTAACTGTGAAGCGCCCATCCTGACTCGCACCCCAAGCAACTCTATAGTTGTCTAAAAAAAGTTATAGGATACATTATCACAAAGTTACGGTTTTGCATTTATAATTTGTTTTGAAAGATGCTTGGGTCTCAATTCATACTTATGTTTAGAACATCCACCCTCTTATAGCCACCTTTGTCTATTATATATTTTTTTCCCAATTTTTATAGAAGTAATATATCTAGTAAATTCATAAGATTTAACTAATATACAATTTAGAAAATAAAAACACAAAATATGGTGTTACAAATGTTTGCATAAATTTTACCTTTCTTTTATTACACTCTCTAATAAATAGTACATTTAGAAAATATATATTTTTTAAATAATTGATGAAACAAAACAAAAAATATTTGTAATTTTAATATGAATATATATTACCAAATTATGTGTTTTTGTTTTTTATTTTCAGATTATTTTATTTGAAAGGGTATTAAGTTAATCTATATTATTAAGAGTTAATAACACCCACACCTATTAAATGTGAAACCTCTTACCAAAACACATACTTTGAATACTCCCTATACCTCTTCATGTTTTTTGCTTAGGTGTCCATTTCTTAGGACTATTTTGCCTTGCAGCTATGATGGAGAACTAATAAGTAAAACTTATAGGGGTTTTTGTCCCAACCGTTTGATCGTATACAAGAGTTAATATCTGAGGGCTGTGGTTTTATTGGGCAAAAGCTGTGAAACACAAAACAAGTGATGAGGTTTGCAGTAAAAACTTGAAGTTGAGAGTTTTTGTTGATAAGAGACCTTATGCGAGGGTAGGGTTTTTGGTCCCCGTGAACAAGACATGGCTACGCAGGTTGGTTTTTTTGTGGATTGGGTTTTATTACTTTTATTTGTATGTTGTTTGTGGATGGGTGTGATAGAAATCTTTGATTTATGATGCAGGCTAAAATTCTGAGATTTTGTGTTATAATATCCGGCAATTGGGGCTGCTCTACGGATAGCGTCAAGGAATTTAAAGTGGACAATAAACTGTTGTTGCGGGTTGTTCCATTGTTTGTTACGAAAAGGTGTTATTGGAGTTTGAAGGTTCAGTTGTGGAAGAATTCAGTTTGGTGGAGAAGAAGGCAAATCTGAGTTATTGCATCTCTACATTTATGCAATTGATGACTAGGGTGATGATGCCTTTGGTGATTGTGACTACGAATGTTGGTCTAGAGTACTATATAGAGATGCTTCGTAATAACTGTGGGTCGAATTTGTTTGTCACATTTGAAGAGGTAAGAAAAATATGGAAGTGTGGCGACGGGATGCAGATAGAGTGCAGCGAGGCTGCATGGAAGAAGCGTAGCTGTGGCCTGCCATATGGTCTAAGTAATAGTGGTAGTGAAGAGGGTGTTTTTGTAGGAGCATCAATGGCAGGATCAAATTATTGATACCACCCATGTTGATGATGAATATTTGACTGAACTGGCATAAATAGAGGGGAAGATAAAGGGCGTTAGTAGTAAGAAAGTGGAAAATAACGTGGAAGATGTAGCAGTGAGGAAGAGTAGTACATAAGAAGGGAGTGAGGCAGAAGGTTTAGGAGTCGGAGATAGGTTCGAATACGTAGGGGAGGAAAAAAGAAGCTGAAGAAAGAGACATAGCCATTACCCCTAAAGACTATGATAATAAGTTTTGGGGAAATTTCAATGGTGACCAATTTGGTTGAGTTAATGTTATGCAGGTTATGTGTAATACATTTTCTTGCTTTGATCATATTGTGGTAGTTAATGGAGGTATTACTTTAAAAGAAGAAGATAAGTGTAAAACAACTGGTGGGTTGAGAAGGTCGGAATCAGAAAAGGGTGAACAAGAAAATGTACCTAAGTAAATGTTCAGATCAACCTAGACAGAGGAGTGTGCCTGTTGTGGATGGTAGGGAGCTGGAAGATATTGATGACGAGGTGAAACAACCACACCCGGATTTCCAATCCTCGCACAAGAACCATGAGAAACGATTTCGCCGGAACCCCTTAATTCCGACAAGAAAACCGGCATAGAAATTGCTCCTTACAAAAACTTCCACAAATACACCAAAACCCACCTCATCTAGTTACTAAGTCGCACAACTAACCACCCCTATCGACCGAGTAACAAGAGAGGTGGGCTGGAATATTTGATTCCGTCCAGACACTGACAACACTTCCCCATATATTCCCCGATTAACTATCAACTCCTCCAGTGCTGATGGACACCTCCACCTGGTGTCGATCGTCAACCAACAGACCACTTACGATCCAACACACATGGTGTCGATAAACACTCTCCTAGTGTTGGTCGACACCGACGCCCATGACATCACTTTCGTCAATCTTTCTTCATCCGAACCTAACTCCAGCTGTTCACCTACAACCCAAACACACATCAACATGCTCGTATCGACAAATACCACCTTGGTGTCACTCGACACCTAGACATTGCCACCACACATCCATGGAAAACGTCTACGTTAACCTTCGGTTAATTCACAAACTAACCATTCATTCCACAAATCCACCTTTGGATATGAAGCCTATAGCACCACAAAGCTTCCCACTAAATTTCAGCCAAATTGGACTCTGTTTCATCCTTCAAATGTTGCTCCGAAGTAGCAACCTTGAACAAGTCCGCGTACTCCATCTGCAGGTGTTGGTGTCAACTGACACTACAATGGTGTCGAACGACACCCAAAAATCACAATCCGAGCGTTACGTCAAGCTCCTTCTCGCCGTAATCCCTAATCCGCCACAACCATTTATTATATAGTTGATCTAAGACTAATTCAACCCAACTTACCTGGATAGCAGCCATGGGAAAGCCTCTTTGTCTCTCCGAATCCACAACCAATCTCTCATCCTTTCTCTCACACATGAAGAAGATGGATCTTCCTTATTCTCCTATTATGCTCCAAGCGCAAGGTGTCCATTCTTCAAGCATCCTTGATGCATGACGAAGGAGAAGTTCCACTCTTGCCCACTGCTCGATCTCATCTTCTCCCTCATACAAAGACCTCCTTCCCTTTTCTCGTCCATCCCAAACCAGCTTCTTTCTCATCCCTTCTAAGAGAGAACCCACAACTCTCTCCTCTTCTTCTAAGGCATGAAATGGCTGGAGCAGGAACCCTTCATCAGAATGAGGCGTCATTCCCTTTTATAGGGAACTTAAGGGTTTCTCCAAAACTACTAAACTGCACAAAACTGGAAAACAAACCAAACCGACAACCTTAAGACAATATGGTATCGAGCGAAACCCCCTCGAGAATGAGGCCAAGGGGTTGGGGGAATGGTTGGTGTTGGGTTTCGCCGATCAAAAGTCCATGCACGAGGCACACTAAAAGGCGGGTTTTAAGAATTCAGTGTGGGCCGACATAGGGTCCAGAAGGCGTTCGTCTGACCTAGAGGAGTGCTGAGTCCAACGAAGGAGAGGATCTCGGGGTGAGTTGAGCGGATCACGGACACACGATGCAAGATCATTGGAAAAAATCTCGATGAATTATGTTAGAGCTCGTTAGTATAAGTATCTCGCGATAATTGTAAATAAGTAATTGTAACTTTCCGATTAAAGAGTTGAATAATAATCCAGTTCGTCACTTCCTTCATTCTTCTTATTGATTTCTACTGAGAGCCTGACCTGAAGTCCCCCTAATCCTATTTCACTTAGTTAGTTCATAGAATTGTGGTTTTTAGCACCTACAGGAGGTAAGATATAATTTTGCTATATAAAAAGTATAGCAATAGCAGAAAATATGTGGTGGGTAGATATTTTAGGTAAAAGTAGGTGTAATTGCTATATGCCCTAATATTAATTAGGCTAGAATAATAAATTTTTGTATATAATCAAGCTTACTTATTTTATTTAATATAAAATAATTGTTTCAATCTTGGGAAGGTAAGGAAGGTAAGATATATGAATAATTGAAAAATAATATGTGCATAAAGTAAAAAAATAATGAGTAAAGATTATAGATTTCTAACAAAAATAATCAATCATCCAAGAGTTATAAATACTAAGAGAAGTTTTAGTATTTTTTGTAGATATGCACAAAGCTATATATATCTATAATTTTGTCAAGAATAAGCCCAAAGTTGTACAACATAAAAAAGGAGTAGAAACATGCAAATCATGTGGGCAACGATCATGTTAGTTTTGATAATAGTATTATCAAAATCTATACAAACAATGGGAAATGAGAAAGTAAATGATCTTGCGCGTGCTTCATCGTTGGCACTAGCACCTCAATCAGAGATGGGAATATTGCCTAAGCCTATCCCTTGTGCTTCCGAGCTAAGAACAATTACAAATTGTACAAACGCATTGAAGCACTTTGAAATCAAGAAGGTCACAAAAGTGTGTTGTAAAATCCTACTAAACTTCCAGAAGATTGTTTTGGTACTTTACTCCCTGTGCGGTGGATCTATGAAGCTGTACTTAAAACTGCCTGCAAAGCACTAGGTTATCCCAAATAAGATTTTTGTGTCCCTTGCTTTAACAAATGTCAGTAACATGTACGCTATTATTTGGATACCATAATTATAAAGGTCATCATATTTATGAACTGCTACATATTTGTTATTTATCCCAATACAGTTCTTGATCCAACTATATGGTATATATGATATTAATATTGAGGCTTGACATGCATATAGATGAATCCAAACCTCCATAACCTTTTTGATTCAATATTACTATTAGTGGGAAGTATGACTGACGTATACTGTATACATAGAATGAATGGTGTAAAACTAAGCCTCCTTTTTTTTTTATCTTCAAATTGAGTTGCAGATTAAGTTACACATCAATTGTTAGGACTTAGGTACCACTGATTATACAATTTGGTATTTCTCATAATTTATACTAGGAGATATCCCGTGTTATTCAGCGCATGATTAACATATTTTACTAAACTTATAATTTAAAAATAAAAATTACTGTTATATTTCTTTTAAAAAATTATTATGTTTGAGAGAGTATTTACTTTTAATATTGCAATTGTTTGGTAAATCTACATATATCTTATTAGATACTAATTATTTGAAAATTTTATAGTATATTAATTTGTCTGATGTATATTACAGTTTTATATTATTTGTTAGTTGTATTTGGATCATTATTTTGTGAAATTTTAAAATAGTAATTATAATATTGTAACTGTGAGCAAATAAAATTTATTAATTTATCAATCACATAAATTTAGTTTTACCAACCCACCGGTGTGGAACATTAACACACATTTTGTTCTTCATAAATTGAGTCATATTTCTTCATTTTTTGTCAACTAATATATCTTTATTTTAAAAATTCAACATATGCAGAAAAATTCTACATATTTATTAATCTATATGATAATTCAAAACAATTTGTAAATGAAATAAAAGAAAGATAATAGGAGAATTATAATTTAAAATCTTAACAAAATCTTCCAAGTATAGTTATTAAGAATAACTATATTATATACTTAGATATAAAATCTTAGTTTTTAAATTCTGATTGGTTTACAATTTTTAAAAAATTACATAGTAATTTTCGTCCCAAACTAATTAGTGAGAGAACATATATATATTTTTGAAATTAATAATTATTTCAAAGATTTTATTAGTCTAATATTTTAATTACAATGTAATTTTTTACACTTTATAAGGTTTGTTTTATATTTGTACTTTTCAATTAATATAGTAAAAATTTAATAGTCCGCGAACCTCGCCAAATATTAGTGCTGAAAAATTCTAATACATAATTTTCAACATTCACGTCGTAATCAATCATTGCTCCATAAGCATGCTCACATGGAATCCCATTGATTTGCCATTTGCCACATGTACATGTTCTTTTTTTTTTGTGTTCACCGAATAATCATTTCCATATAACATAACGTCGTAAACTCCATGAGTTTCTGGAGTTGTTTCACACTTGTCTGCATCTTTCTTATGTTTTGCGAGAATCTTGGCAACATACTTTGTAAACTTGCCTTCATGATTCTTGGATTTGTTGTCTCTTCACCATTCAATGCATAGCTTGCCTCCTAATTGTTGCCAACATTGGAATCATTGCCTTTGCTCTTGCTTTTGTAATTGATTTGTTGAATGATTCTGTGGCGTTGTTATCAACATCCTCACAGTTACTTCCAAGTCTAAAGAAAGGTCTTGAGCATGTCTCAGGATTCTTTTTAATCAGTAAATCCTAGATGTCAATGTTATATTCTTTCACCTTATTGAGATTTTCTTCAAACTTAGTCTTGTTGTAGCTCCAAGCTAGTTGCCATATCAAGGTTTGATCAAATCTTTTTTTTGGATGCTTATTCTTTAAGTTCTCAATGATGTGTTTCATAAAAAATCTATATATGTTCAGCTTTTGCATGCTCAGTCTTCTCCTCTCTCTCTCTCTCACTTAATTTCTTTCTACAATCATTTAGTTTCTTCTTGGATTCCTTATCTTATTTAGATATCCCCTATCAACCTAGAGAATCGCCTGCATTTTCCTCGTTTTTTCTTAAGGATCTCAGATTTTTGCTACCCCAATAATTTTCTCGATCTAGATTTGCCTCTCCTCCAAGGTTCGTGAAATGTTTCCGTTGGAGATGAACATTGAATGAAAGATGAACAGATCTTGACACGACGACCTTAGTTCTCAAGATCGATTAGCTTCTCACTTCTCCTCAAGGTTACATGACACATTTTCATAAGAAGATCATCACGATCCAAATCGATTCCACCATAGATAAAAAACTAATACTTTCTCTGTTTCACAAAGAGTGTCATTTTAGAAAATTTTTTTTGTTATACAAAGAGTGTCATTCTACATTTCTAATGTGCTTTTTAATGCTACATTTTTTTTTATCCTAAACTCAAAGCTCTTTACATTGAATTTAAACCATTGAATACTTATTAAATAGGAACAAACATGTATAATTCAAACATTTCTTAATTTATGTGAAATGTGTTAAAATAACACTCTTTATAATACGTAGGAAATATATATTTTATCTTGTGTTATTGTCGTTGTTCTGAATGGATAACTTTAAGCCCACTTATTTTATAAACTAAGACTATATTCCCTCACCATCTCTTATTATTAAAATATATTAAAGAAAAAAATAATAAGAGAGAGGGAGAGAGGGAGAGAGACGTCTCCAATTTGAGAGATTTAACAGACTTACATGAGAGACTATCCTCATATATGTCATTTTATGATTGGTTTGTTGAGTTGTTATTTAATTATATATTATTATAATTTATATTTTTTTGACAAGTTTTGTTGCACTACTTCTCTTAAACATATACTAGGTTAGATCTGCGCTACGCAGCGGGATGCTTTTTGTAACTATTTTTAGATATATTGAATTGTTGCAAAATATAGTTGTGTTTGAATTCTAATTAAAATTTTAAAAAATCTTTTTTAAAAGTTGATCATATATAATCTAAACTCTAAAGTCATGTTCCCTACTTCTCTTCCAAAAAAAAGTCTAGAGAATTTCTAATTTTTTAATTCTAATTTGTTGGACTCAAATGTCTATGTTTTACAACGTCAGCCCGAAATAAATGAGAAAAGTGAGAAAAAAAAAACATTTTTATTCCTAAATTTGTTTATACTTTTTCTAAGAGAAAATCTCATTAAAAATTTTAAAAGTGGCACTTCCACTTTAAACCTTCAAAATTTTCAACTCCAATAATAAACCATTTTGTCACTGAAAACCTTGAAAATGGCTTTTGTATTCACGGGCACATATAAAAATTAACGGAAAATGATTACATCAACTAAATAGACCAACATAAGTATATAAATAAATAAATATATATCAGCTAAATACGTTATATCAACTTCCTCAGTATATCAACTTCCATCACATACACAATAACACAAACACAGAAAAATTGCTCCATCATAAAAAAAAAAACAAAGAAAAAAGAAAGAAACAACAAAGAAACGTGAGGACCAAAAGAAACAAAAGCTTTTTATTTTGGACACAACAAGAACTTTCAGAGATTACCTTGAGCCAATCTGGTCTGGTTCTTCTGCTTATAAGACATCGATAACAGAACGCAGCAGATCCCGATCATCGATATTTACAGGCGTCACCCTCAACAGATTGGAAACGCGGTTGGACATGATTGGCAGACGTGATATTGGAGCTTGTGGTCCACCACCAATTCGGAAGAGATCACTAACACTTGATGTACTGGCATACGGAGAGAGTTTTTTCGATAGACCGTAAAAATATTTCTGGAAAACTAAGCTTTTTAGTTTTGAATTTTATTTCCAAGGGCATGAAAATTGGATAATAAAAGATATGATTGAAAACATTTACCTGAATCCTAAAATTCCTTAGACTTTGATGGTAATCTTTGTCCCTGGCTACAATTCACCAAACTTGTGAAGAAGCAAGCAGAGTAATTAAAGAAAAAGCAGTTCATTTCGAAACATAAGAGATTTGAAAGTTTAATCTTGACAATGATGTTAGGAAAGGATGCACGGTGAGTCTTGCCAAGATCATTCTGCTATATATGGAAATGACATTAGACCGTTTACACAAAAAGAAGTTCCACGAAATACAAATGCCCGTTTGTAGATGATGAAGTTAGCAAGAGGGGATAGAAAACCTGGTGCTCTCTACTAAAATTAGAAAGAGACTCTTTTCTTTCCTTTATAAACGGTTTGAATGCCATTGTTTGAGAAGCACAACCATGTGAATTAGAACTCTCATTTCACACTCTACTTGGATAATTCTTCTGGCTCTGTAAAATTAAAAATATAAATGGAACTCAAACATAACATGAACTATTATATCAAAAAGGG
>NC_025688.1:12659120-12727295 GCF_000633955.1 Camelina sativa
TATAAGACATCGATAACAGAACGCAGCAGATCCCGATCATCGATATTTACAGGCGTCACCCTCAACAGATTGGAAACGCGGTTGGACATGATTGGCAGACGTGATATTGGAGCTTGTGGTCCACCACCAATTCGGAAGAGATCACTAACACTTGATGTACTGGCATACGGAGAGAGTTTTTTCGATAGACCGTAAAAATATTTCTGGAAAACTAAGCTTTTTAGTTTTGAATTTTATTTCCAAGGGCATGAAAATTGGATAATAAAAGATATGATTGAAAACATTTACCTGAATCCTAAAATTCCTTAGACTTTGATGGTAATCTTTGTCCCTGGCTACAATTCACCAAACTTGTGAAGAAGCAAGCAGAGTAATTAAAGAAAAAGCAGTTCATTTCGAAACATAAGAGATTTGAAAGTTTAATCTTGACAATGATGTTAGGAAAGGATGCACGGTGAGTCTTGCCAAGATCATTCTGCTATATATGGAAATGACATTAGACCGTTTACACAAAAAGAAGTTCCACGAAATACAAATGCCCGTTTGTAGATGATGAAGTTAGCAAGAGGGGATAGAAAACCTGGTGCTCTCTACTAAAATTAGAAAGAGACTCTTTTCTTTCCTTTATAAACGGTTTGAATGCCATTGTTTGAGAAGCACAACCATGTGAATTAGAACTCTCATTTCACACTCTACTTGGATAATTCTTCTGGCTCTGTAAAATTAAAAATATAAATGGAACTCAAACATAACATGAACTATTATATCAAAAAGGGCAATTGAAGAGTTTTTTGGGTCGTGTTAACGTACATCAGATTTAATTTAGGAGATGAAACAGACCTCGAAAATTTCCTCTTAAGATACGCTCGAAGAGAAACAAAAACAGAGAACTTCCTAATTCTTTACAAACCCAAAGATATACACGCCATCATTTGTTGCAGGCACTATCTCACATGTTGATTTGAAATCAATGTGCATAAAGAAAAAAAAATACCACCTATGCTTATCACATTGACAAACAATATTGACATAAACAACCAATATATGGCCAATGGCCAGGCATCATAGCAAACTCTTTTAAGTGAATCGGGGAGTTTAAGGATCTTTACCTTAAGTTTAAGAAATAGCTTAAAGTTTACTACTTTCTTCTTGCTATACTCTTTTAAAAAAATCAGATTTTTTATATTGTACCTTATGGATAAGAAGGGGATTTTCCAAGAATTTGCATGGAGACGCAACATAGTGTAAACTCATCAAACCACTGGCCACAATTTTGAAGCAATATTCTTACTTAGGAATAAAAAATCTGATATGTATTAATTGTTATAATTTGATTGGTTAGCTATTTTTACTGATTTGTCAGCTTATGCTTCAATACAAAAGCTGAGGTGTCATCACCAAGAGACAAACATACTACTTTTATTGTATTGATTTGTAGTTCCTCTAGTAATTACTACAAAACATGAACTACCCAGAGAACCTTGTTTTAGCATGTCCACTGAAGAATTCTCCTAAAGTTGCTCATGTTTTTAGGGCCCAAAAAAAATTAAAAAACTCAAAATATGGTCCACTAAGCGGAGAAACGTTTCTGAAATAAAGAGTTTGAGCAACGCATAAACAACGTGGCATGTTTTGATATGTTGTTGAGTAAAGAAAAGAAGAAAAAAAACTCATTTGCTTCGGTGTATTAAAAGGCGAATCAATCGCTGATTCACCGAAAAAATAAATCGATCCAAAAGGTGGCGCTGCTGGTTTGAAGGTTTTTATTCTCTCTCTATTTCTCTTCCAAATGTTCCTTTATAACCTGCTGCGTTATTGCCATGCGATTCGATTCTCTCCGCCGATGTATATTAGTGTCATGTGCGTACGATTCGTTGATTTTGGAGAATCTTCGGTGATTTTGAACCGTCGNAGAGTTTTTTGGGTCGTGTTAACGTACATCAGATTTAATTTAGGAGATGAAACAGACCTCGAAAATTTCCTCTTAAGATACGCTCGAAGAGAAACAAAAACAGAGAACTTCCTAATTCTTTACAAACCCAAAGATATACACGCCATCATTTGTTGCAGGCACTATCTCACATGTTGATTTGAAATCAATGTGCATAAAGAAAAAAAAATACCACCTATGCTTATCACATTGACAAACAATATTGACATAAACAACCAATATATGGCCAATGGCCAGGCATCATAGCAAACTCTTTTAAGTGAATCGGGGAGTTTAAGGATCTTTACCTTAAGTTTAAGAAATAGCTTAAAGTTTACTACTTTCTTCTTGCTATACTCTTTTAAAAAAATCAGATTTTTTATATTGTACCTTATGGATAAGAAGGGGATTTTCCAAGAATTTGCATGGAGACGCAACATAGTGTAAACTCATCAAACCACTGGCCACAATTTTGAAGCAATATTCTTACTTAGGAATAAAAAATCTGATATGTATTAATTGTTATAATTTGATTGGTTAGCTATTTTTACTGATTTGTCAGCTTATGCTTCAATACAAAAGCTGAGGTGTCATCACCAAGAGACAAACATACTACTTTTATTGTATTGATTTGTAGTTCCTCTAGTAATTACTACAAAACATGAACTACCCAGAGAACCTTGTTTTAGCATGTCCACTGAAGAATTCTCCTAAAGTTGCTCATGTTTTTAGGGCCCAAAAAAAATTAAAAAACTCAAAATATGGTCCACTAAGCGGAGAAACGTTTCTGAAATAAAGAGTTTGAGCAACGCATAAACAACGTGGCATGTTTTGATATGTTGTTGAGTAAAGAAAAGAAGAAAAAAAACTCATTTGCTTCGGTGTATTAAAAGGCGAATCAATCGCTGATTCACCGAAAAAATAAATCGATCCAAAAGGTGGCGCTGCTGGTTTGAAGGTTTTTATTCTCTCTCTATTTCTCTTCCAAATGTTCCTTTATAACCTGCTGCGTTATTGCCATGCGATTCGATTCTCTCCGCCGATGTATATTAGTGTCATGTGCGTACGATTCGTTGATTTTGGAGAATCTTCGGTGATTTTGAACCGTCGTATTTGAGCTTACTAGATTACATGATGTATTCTTCGTATTTGACATCTTACTTTGAACTCTTTCTTCTGGGGAACTTATGGGAAATTGCATACAGAGCTGTGATTTGAATTATTAATAGTGATAGTTTTAATCAGGCTGTGATTTGGATTACATTTGGTAAAAACTAAAAAGTGTCAAGTGTTAGTGATTAAGATTATAGTGTGAATTTAGTTAGTCTTCTCATATGTGGCGGATATGTTTTCTGATTTAAAGGTGACATTTTTCTGTTTTTGTTTGAGTAGTCATCTTTGTTTTTGTTTGTGAGGCATTCTCGTATTTGTACTCTTTTGTTTGGGGTTACGTTCTCTTTGTATGGGTTTTTGTACTTACTTCAAAGAAGACAGATTTTTATATAGGCTTTGTAAATGTTTATGGAACCACCTTTGATATATTGTGGTTTTTAAACAGCTACTGAGTCAAGAATTTTAAGGATTAAGCAACCTTATTTTGGACACTACTCCATTGCAACCGAGAAAACTCCAAACAAAAGAAGAACCAATAAAGCTTCTCAACAACAACAACAATGGAGTGGTGTCCAAAATAAAGCAGCAGACAAAAACACCGAAAAAGCATCTTCTTCTAAGAGAAGTTCTTGGCCATCTGTTAGTTTTACCTTGAAGTGTTCATCAATGTCTAATTGTGGATGTGTTGCAAATCAAAAACCGAAAAGAAGATTTGAGGAGATTCCAAAGAAGGCGAGGACATATGTGATATGAGCTAAGAAGTAAGTAAAGACTTATCACATGATTGATTAACATTTAGAAGTTACAGATTCCTCCTGCTTTTTGTATCTTTCATGGTTTCTTTAGGATGTTATATAACCTCTTTGCAACTTTAGGTTAACAATGTAGAGTGGAACAAGAGCAAGTTCTCCTTTCAATTTTCATTGCCAATGTAATGTAGTCTCCTAACTTGCTTAAAAACATTATGTCTTCTAAAATTATTATTTTAATAATTAAGCAACCTTGATAGAAGTTCTCTAGTGAAGGATGAAAATTTTCTTTAAAATTATTAATGGGTTGATTTGATTAGTTTAATATTAATTATATAATTAATTTAATTATAAACAATTTATATGAGTTTTTCTAGATGGTCTTAAAATCTTACTTTGGCCCATATAAACCAACGCAACACAATTAACTTAGACGGGGGTATTAAATTGGTATTCTTAAGGATTTGATAGGATTTTAAAATTTTAGAAATTTGAAAGATTTGAGAAAGTTTTTAGGAGATTTAGTTATGTTTTAAAAATTTTATATTTTAAAAAAGAAAATGAAGTGTGATTCTACAAGAATTTGCTATTAAACTTTTAGGTGATTTCAAAATATTATACAACACAAAAGGAAAATCCTATACCAAAACAAAATCGGATCGAGTTTGGAGCTATGTTCTATGTGGTTATTGCGGATAACTTCATGCTACCGTTCATGTTCTAGATTGGCCAGTTTTCTCAATAGTTGTGTTGGAGAAGGAGATTCACGGTTGAAGAAGATACTGTTGCCGATTTCTATGAGGAGAAATCTGAAGATGCAGAGTAACGTGAAGATGGTTCAAAACCTAGAAAGTATGACGTGTTACATATGATACTTCACTCCATTTGGTTTAAGCTTCTCTCAATCAGAACCAAACTTCTTCTAATGATCATGATCTCGATTCCTGACAACATCATTCTTAATTATGTATATATATGTAAGCACTGATACATATATTAAAAAATATATTTCCATTAACAAACGGGCCTTGTCAATTACTAACACTGTTGATTCCACTCAACGTACATAGGCTAATCTTTCTGGTTAATGTTATAAACTCCGTTGATTTCTTGTTTATGTTATCTTGTGACAGAATGCTGGCTTGCTTCCTTACACATTCTACGTTAGAACTTGTGTAGTTTTGTATGAGATCCAAGCCAAAAAAAAATATTTGGTAAAGTACATTGGTTCATAGCTAGAAATGATTCCAACAAAAGAAAAAGCTTCAACAAAAACTAGAATTGTTGGCTAATGATGCAATTCCGGTGATATGTCAGGATCTCCAGGCAAGTTAGAACGAAGAAATATTGTTCCTGCTAAAAAACCAACCAGGTGAGAAAGAAAACTTCACACGAATAACATCAATAATCACTATATAAAGTTTTGATATGTTATGGTGTTTCTTTGAAGTGAATGATTCAGTCGTTGAGTGTTTCTCTTAAAATGCATCTTCTAAAATGGCGGCGTTGAAGGCCAAATGAGACTGACCATTATTAGACATTGAATGAAACATGACCCACAAACAAAACACTTGGATTGGATCCATCTTGAGCAATGCTGAGTATCACCAACCTTAACGAAACCCATAAATCCAGTTTTAATCTTTCCAACCAAGTAACCGTAGTAAGAGATTTCAATCTAGATCCACCGAAGACGAGAAATCTCAACACAGAATAGTCAGAAAATTACCATAGCTGAGGAGTGTCTGATCTTTATAAATCAAGCGCTGCTAATTGGCTGGTACATCGCTGCTCTGAGCCACCAACTCTTTGAAAGACTCCACTGTCGAGTGTCGAATCGAGACTCGTCTTCACACTAAATTTCGTGCCGATCGAGCACCTGATGTTCACAGTCACAGCTCCTCCTTCACCAGACTGTGGCTGACTGCTATCTCCCTCTCCACCCATTTATAATTTCGGATCCTGTAAGTTCAACAAATCGCAGAGCTTGTGATTGAGAAGACTCAAAGCTCTATGTTGATTGAAGGTTCGTAGCAAACTAGCAATATACTCTTCTCTTCCGATTTTGATTTCGCTCTTTGCATCTGATATTTTTTTTTCTCTTGAAATCCTTCCCAAATCCTTCAAAATTCTACCTCAAAGAATATCATTTGATTAGTCATATTTTACAACTAAAAAACCAAAAAAAATCTCTTAGAAGTAGCATTTCAAAAAGAAGTTGTAATATTTTTAAAAATATTTTTAAAAATCATCAATTGAATAACAAATAATTTTAAGAATACTTTAAAATCTTCTAAAATACCAATTTAATACCCCTCTTAAAAGAAAATATCGAAACGATTACGGCAGGTTGTTCCTCTTTCTCTCTCTCTTTGTGGCTCAATCTTTTTCTCTCTCGCGTTTCAGATTCGACATAATATAAGCGAGGGAAATGATATAAACACGTAACTGCAATTTATTTGCCCAAATTTTGGAATTTTTTTTTTTAGGGTTAATAAGGTCTTGAATGATGATCTGGATCTTCTTCTTCTTCAAATTTTACTTGGTGCTCAGAAATTTTAGGGCTTTTGTTTGTCTTCTTGCTGCGTAATTTGTAGTTTGTCTTTTCTTAGGGTTGATGATGGCGACGAAGGAGGAGGAAACAACGATCTTTTGGGACATGATTACTTGTCCGGTTACCTCGTCATCTGATGCTAGTCGGGTTGGCCCGTGTATAAAGCTAGCGTTGAAGAATTTAGGCTACTCTGGTTGTATCACCGTCACAGCACTTGGCATACTAACAAGCATCGATACCGACATCCTGCGAGCCATCTATTCCTCTGGAGTCTCTCTTATTCACATCAATACCCGTTAGTTAAACCCATGCCTCTTTCTACGTTACTGGATTCAACAACTGGTCTTTTGCATAGAGAGTCTCAATTCTCTTTATTTTCTGAAACAGATCACTTTGGCTTTGCTATGGAACTGATGTCGTGGAGACTCAAACATCGGCGGCGTCCATCTAATTTCATGCTCATGTCCTGTAATGAGACCTTGCTTGAGTATAATGTCAGCATCAACAAGTCTGAACACAACCTTATTCAGAAATTACCATTTGGTCCTCCTCCTCAACAAGTCTTAGACCATCTCCATTCAAGTAATCCACCTGGGTTACTCAAATCTTAATTAATTATATAATTAATACTAAACTAATTAAAGCAACTCACTTATAAACTTAAACAAAATCAATCTTCCATTAGAAACACTCGTTTAGGTTGCTCAATCATTTAAATAATAATTTTTTACATAAAATATTACAAATTTAAGAATATTAAACATTAATTTAAAATAAGAAATATTAAACATATTATATATAATTTAGAAGAAGATTTATTGATGGGTTGCACCAAATTTTTGCCAAATATGCTCAATCAAGTCTTTTTTCAAACGATCATGCAGTTGTGGATCATGAACGTCATTTCGAATGCCCATCAAATTATGTAGATTTGTTTGTCTATCTGTAGAATACGATAGATCAACATGAGGAGTTTCGCTTCCTTCTCTATGATGGAACTCCGATGGTTCGTAGAAATTGTAGGTATGTCGTTCGTCTTCAACTATCATGTTATGCAATATGATAAATGCTCTCATTATTTTCCCTATTTTCCCTTTATCCCAAAAAAGTGCGGGATTCTTCACGATGGCAAATCGAGCATGCAAGACTCCAAATGCACGCTCTACATCTTTCCGGCATGCTTCTTGAAATTGAGCAAAGAGTTTTGCTTTTCGGCCACGTGGAAGTGTAATTGATTGGATGAAAGTCGCCCAGTTGGGATAGATACCATCAGTGAGGTAGTAAGCCATATTGTATTGCCGTCCATTGACAATGTATGTAACTCTCGGAGCACGATCCTCTAGGATATCATCAAAGACCGGTGAGCGGTCCAAAACATTGATATCATTTAACGTACCCGGTGGTCCGAAAATGCGTGCCAAATCCATAAATCTTGGGATGCCACTGCCTCTAGTACGATTGTCGGTTTTTCAGATCCACGTGAATATTATCCTTTCCATGTAGTTGGACAATTCTTCAACTCCCAATGCATACAATCTATGCTCCCCACCATTCCGGGAAACCGCGTTGTTCTCCAATATGCAGTAATCTTTGGAGGTCTTCCATTGTAGGTCGCCTGAGATAAACGTCTCCAAATAGATGGATAACTCCATCTACAAATTTTTCAAGGCATTTGTGTGCGGTTGTTTCAGCAAGTCGTAAATATTCATCCACCGCATCTGCCAAACATCCGTATGCCATCATACGGATAGCTGCAGAACATTTTTGAAGTGCAGAAAGAACGAGCCTTCCAGTAGCATCTCGCCTTTGTCTGAAGTACGGGACTCCATTCTCAATAGTACTGACTATGCGTTTGAAAATTGGTTTGTTCATTCTAAAGCGATGACGGAACATAGCGGGAGTGTAAGTCGGATTCTCACCAAAATAATCATTCCATAGCCGAGTGTGGCCTTCTTCGCGGTCTCTATTTATGTGCACTCTTCGGAATATTGGAGCTGGTGGTTCTTCCTCTTGAGTGTAGTTGTACTGAATCCCTTCCACTATGCTATCAACTTCCTCCTCTACCATTTGATCAACTTCATGATCAGAACTCCAACTAGACATTATTAGTCAAATTGGTTTAGTTGTGAGGCTTATTGGAAGTTGGGTTTATTTTGTATTGGAAATGGGTTTTTTCCTTGGAAACGTTTATGGAAACTTGTTTATTTGGCAACAGAAAGGTTTATAAGAAGAAACGTTGATAAGAGAAATCTTGATAAGAAGAAATGATGATGAGAGAAATGGGTTTGTATGGAAAGGAAAAAAACTGTAGAAATGCTAAGAATCGGATGAACTAGTAAATGAAGAAGAGAAGACAAATGATCAATATATAACCTTACAAACAAAGTCTATATCCATTCACGGGTTACAAAACAATACATAAACCCAAAACACATTCACGGGTTACAAAGTTGTGACAGTCCTTAAACAAGCAAAAGCCGACCACTATTAAACAAGGTACAAAATATTGAGATACCCGTGAATGGCACAAAAAAACAACACCCATTCACGGGTTACAAAACACAACACATCACACATATATAGACAATGAGTTTGCTTCATATATCGACCAACATGTTTCACTTCAGATGCCAACGAGACTGCTTCATATGCTTCATATGTCGTCCCTCAAACCTGAAACAAAAGAAGAAGACAAGTATAGTTAAACACAAAACATGACAAAGTTAAGGTTTATGTTAAACACAAAACAAAACAACCAAAAGATAGAATATTGAGAACATAGCAAAGACACAAGAGGTAAACCTAAATGTTTGTCAACATTTGATCAAGGAGTTTGTCTCTAAGTAGTACTTCAGCGGGTGTTAGTTCACTCTTGTTAAGCAGGCTGTCTAGCAATCTCATTTTGCCATGCCTCTCTTTAGCCGCCTATTCTTGATCCTTCATTGCTATTATCTTATCCAACCTATCGACAAAACCATCCGGAACATCACTACTAACTGCTGGTTTCTTTCCTTTCTTCTTGGCAGCTTTAACCCCCGGAGGCCTCATCTCATCTCCACCGTTGCTCGAAGTAGATGCGAATTCTCCTTCAGAAGCAAGCTTAGTCCACTTATTGCCACATTCCTCATGGCGTTCTGTGATCCATTTCTGATCATTCTTCAGTTCTCTCCAGTAATGTCCTAGCAGAAACGGCTTGTCCATGTCATTCTTGTAAAACTCATACGCCATTCTCAAAACATCATCTTCTGATTCTCCACTTTTCCTTCTTGTACTCGCTTGTGCGTAACACCCAACAAACTTGTTGACTTGGTAGTTTATCTTATTCCACCTTTCCTTACATTGTGAAGTCCCTCTTGCATTTGAACCGGTTCCTCCAACATGAGCTTTGTAATAGTCTGCAACCCTCTTCCAGAAACTATTTTTCCTCTGCTCGTTGCTTACCACTGGATCTTTGCTTGTGTTTAACCAAGCACTTATTAGATGGACATCCTCTTCTGCACTCCATCGCTTCCTAATTCTTCTGCCTCCTTCTTCATCAATCTCATCTGCCGTAATCTCAAAACAGTCTTCAGATTCAGATGTTGGAGGCTGTGAAGAGAATGGAGGGCTAATGGCCAACACACAATTGTTTATACAGAACATATAACTAAGTTATACAAACATAAAACATAAAACCATACCTTCTCAAGTTATACCTTGCAACCGCTGTGTCCACTGCATCAACACAACACTCTTCACCATTCCACCGCTGTATCCCGTTGATGATTACCTCCCACAAAACATGACAAAAGAGTCATAAACATCACACCCTTATTTATACAAAACATCAAACTCTACTTACACTCTACTCATAAGAACATCAAACGGGTTCACTATAGCAAACTGATACCAAACTAGACTTAAAAACAAACCAAACTCACACCAAACTCACACCAAACTCAAACATAAAACACTTGAGCAAACTCCAATCTCAAACCAAACTCACACCAAACTGATACCACACTAGACTTAAAAACAAACTGACATCAAACGGGTTCACTATACAATCAATAACACAAAGACAAACATTACATAATAAGAACATCAAACTATTATCAGACTCAATTGAACATCAATCGGATAAACCGAAACCCATAACCCTCCAACCAAATCTCAAAATCAATTTAACATCCGACTTATCTCCCAATCCTCTAATAATAAGTCGAATCGACTGAAAACATTAACAATTCTAACAATCTATCGACTTAATCCCAAACCCTAACAAATAAAGACCACCAGAGATGAATTACAAAAACATGCAACAACTCACACATTAGAAGAAGAACCTTCTCATCTCCGATTCGTTAGCCGGTGGTCCGAAACCTCCCCTTCAAGCCTTCAGAAGAAAGCTCCACCGTCTTTCTCCCACCAACAGATACCTCCGCCGTCGTTTCTCTGTGAGAATCGAAGCGTCAAATCCAAGAGTTGCCGATCGTAAAGCCATTGGTGTCGTTGCCAACCAGATAGCTCCACCGTCGTTTCCCCACCAACAAACCTCCGATTTTAGCCGGAAACTTCATGGGAATCGACGTGAATCGGTTCGATTTTCCGATCACGACTGGAATCGCCTTTGCTTTCGCCGTTTGGAACGAGAGAGAAGAGAGAGTTTGTCTCGCGATTAATGAAAAAATAAAAGGAAGAATAAAAAAAAATCTGTTTTACATTTACCTGAGATCCTATCAGAAATCGCCACGTATCGTTTTTAATGGATTACTACAAATACTTCCTACAGAACCGATACTTAACATTTTTGTATTAATAATGGATTTTTTAATCAAATTTGGGCCCCAAATTTGAGAGTACCTGTGTGAGTACTCCCTAGTGGAAGTGCTCTTAGACCCTATTCCTGTACTTCCCCTTTTCTGGGGAAGCTTTCTTGCAAGCTTACGGGCAGGTGTGTTTTTCGTCCTTCTCTCATACAACAACAGCCCAGCAAGTTGTTGTTTCTGAACTAATCATTTAGTTTTTTTCCACAGATGCAATTGAGTCAGTGGTACTTGACAAGGAGCCGGGTTGGTTTTGCGCACGTTTTTGTCGTGGTGGCGACCAAGGCTTTGACAATTTCGCCTCACATCTCAAAGGTCATCCTCACGTAAGCATACTCCGATCCTCTCTAGTCAAGAAAAGAAATCTAACCATTTCATTCAACTACCTCCGATCCTTTCTAATATGCATGCTATCTTTTTCCACCTGGTCTTTGTTAATCAGGTTTCCCCTGATACTCCTCGGGAGATAAAGAGGAAACAAGTTGTTTCAAACAACCAGAGGCAAGTTTTAATATCTCAAGACTTTGAGTGTGAAATTGAACGCCTTATTTTGATTTGCTGACTTATTAATTTGGTTGATGCTAAAACATTGTATGGAGAGAGTGCCCCCTCCCCAAAACAACTGAGGAAGTAAACATGGCGACTAAGAAGAAGAGTACATGCCCCCTCCCCGTTGTTCTTTTTGTCTATAGCATTTCATACCACCCCATTCTCTCTTCTCATACTTGTAGCCGGAGATGTCGTATTAACTAATTATATACTGTAGTTTACACTATTTTACACCTCCTTTTTACGGTCACCATGCATGCTTGCTTTTTTTTTTTTTTACAAGAACCCAAACAAATCTTTAAACGTGTCTATCGGTTGGAACTATTCGGCTTGGACCAACAGTTATAATCATTTGTCATTTCTTTTGTTTAACTTAGAATCGGTTGGAAGCGATCTTCGTGATATCCGCATATTGCCTTTTGAGTATCTAGACACAACCAGCGTGAGTGCGATCTTCATCATATCCGCATTTTTTTCCTTTTAGCGTATCTAGACCCAGCCAGCTTAAGTTTCTCCGTTTGTTAATTTTAATACTAAAATGATATCATTTAATTTTTAGCAGATGTAATCCGGTATATGTTCAATTTAGTAATAGTATTATATTGCAATTAAATATTTAGAGGTGATAGCTGAGATGAACAATTTTATTTAACTCGTAATACATCAGATAAATGTCAATTCTGAGTTAGGGTCAATGTCGACTACCGAACACAAATTCCAAAAAAAAAACATCTCTACGTAACTAAAAGAGAAGTACGTTTTTTGAAATGTTCGAAACGTTGGTTTTATTTATAGCATTTATGCAAAATGAAAAACGTGTATTGAAACTGAAAGGGGCAAGGTGACTAAAGAAATCAAATCCAATTACCTGACCCAATAAAGCATAAGGTCGTGTTTAATTATCCGTTTGGTAAAAAAAAAATATTAGAAAAAAGAGGTTTAAGGATGGGTTTTCTTTTTTATTCATATGTTTAATATAGAATACAACATATATATATATATATAAATATAATATTAAGATTTAGGGTTTACATTTATGAGTCGATAATGAGTATCCACATAATACAATAATATATTTATAATACTCTCATTTGGATAACCATTATAAAAATATAGTATCAAATGGGTATGTGAGATGCTGTCTCATTAAAAATCTTACCAAAAAAATCCAGTGGGAAAAACCATGGTTAAGTGAAAAAGAGTGCAGCGCGCTTTTACTCTACTTCTTGAGTACATCACTTGAAATCTTCGAAATGACGTGATCTAATATGATAAAAAGTAGCTTCTTGAAAATAGTGGTATGAAATTTCTTGGTAAATATGTCCGCCAAATCTTCACTTGAATGAATCTGTCGTAAACATGTATCACCATTCTTCTACTAGTCATGGGTCTTGCCAAGTGACTCATCATTATCATTAGCTTTGTTTCTCATGATCTCATCAACATATTTCAAAGACTTTTAAGATGATAGTCTTTCACCATTGCAAGTATAATATTTCTTTTCAGGTGTTTATTTTTCGCGTGTTCTTTGTTGTCTCGTTAAAAACCTTTCAAGGAAAAACCCATTAGGATAAAAACCAAGTTAAGGGAAAAAGAGTACAATCATGTACATAATCATATATTCTCCCCTTGAAAGCATCATCTTCAGGTTATGCACTATGATCATATATATCATCTTTTCTGAACTCCTATAAACAGAGCATTAGTGTAGAAACTCATGATCATCACATATTCTCTCGAGTCATTGAACTTCAAGTCATTTTCACCCCTTTCATATAGAAGATTTATTTGAACTTCAAGCCCAAATCTGCTTTTACATACAATCTTCCAAACAATCATCTTATTTATAGGAGTTATTCATACTGTCTTTGTAAAACTTTCACTTTCAACTCTTCTTCTTAATCTGTTACTTCAAGACCATTTTATATGTAAGATACTTTCATCAACATATTTTACACTTCTTCTTGTAGCTTTCTTTTAACAATAACCATTTGTAAGTGTAGAAGAGACAAGAGACACACAAAATTTCTGAACGAGTTTCAAGAAATGCCAACGTCCTCAAACTCCGTCGAAAATTCTTCTTGAACACAATTACAATTAGTGTTCAATCTTGGATTTACAAAACCCTAAGATCTTCTCTTACCTTTTTCCTGGCCTATTTTCAAGCCACTATGAGATTCCTAAGATCAACAACAATGATCTACACCCAAAATTCTTTCATAGAGATAAACTCTCACCCTTTTTCCCCCAAAGGTGTCAACAGACTACAAGACTTTTTCTAGGTTTTACAACTTCTCGATGGCTATAAAATATTGCTTTTAGTAATATAATCTCTTAAAGGAATATTTCAAACAGTTTGAAAACCTTCTGGATAGACTGAATCAAGTCTTACCTTATTGTCAAACTCAAAAGAGATTTAAAATAGTTGCTTCCACCATAGTAGAATACATTTCTCATAAACAATATCAAGTATTTGTGAGAATCATTGTACTAATAGATGTACTTTATATCTCATAAAAATTTCCTTATCCCACTTATTTACACTTTCAAGTGTAATGACTACAAGTCCAAATAGTATCTCTTTAAGAGACTTGAACTATTTCATAGTTATTTCTTTCAATGATTAACCAATCATTTTTTGTGTACACTTTTCAATAAAACTTTTTCTAATAACCTCGATTTATGATCCTCGATTTTTATCCATAACATCATCAACTGCAATATTGCATGCAAACATATTTACGACGACGATTTACTTTTGGGTTCGTTTCTCATTCTAGACATGACTCAACTTGTTGAGATTTCCTTTGATTATGATTCTCAGGTACCTGAATCTCTTTCTTACTCATGTCTAAGTCTCTAGATCTCTTCTAGAGATTTTCCATAACTCTCTGCTTCCTTAGTGCCATATTAATTTATGCTTCTTTTTTTCCAAGGATGCTTATATTGGAACCATAAGTCTATCACACTTCATGCAATCTATAGAATTACTAGCAGTTGATCTTATCCAGCTATATCATATCAAAGTACGAGGATCAAAATAATTTCTTCCAATATATTTATTTTCCAGCTGTTTATTTCTCCTCCTCATGTTGGAAAAATTGACTCACTAAATTAACAGTTTATGCATCTCGAGCCTCAAATTCTCGAGATATTAAAATTTTACAAGAGAATTGTATCCAACATTCTTTCAAATCCCATTTTAATCATTGTGGTGGAGCAACTCAATATGTATAACATATTCAGATGGGATATATTTGATTTCCGACAAAACCAATTGTAATGGAGAGTACTCATGATAATTTGTTGGCCCGATGCAAATTTATTGACATATAGAGTCATTTCTGTCAATTGCATAGTTTGGTTTCACCACCATTGTCAATTAACCAAATACTCTCGTAAACTCAAGATTGCATGTTGATAGGAAACATATGTAGTGGATGATTAGTCCATAATATCTCTTTGTATACGTACCAGAAAATTGACACTATCCAAATTAATGGGGTCAGTGAAAGCTATATAATCGGTCTGCTTTGTAAAGCAGCACACATAAGAAATCACTAGAAAAACTCTAATGAATCTTCTCAGAAATTTCTTGTACTTCTTGTACTTATTATTCACTTCTGATGGAGAAACTAGTCGATATTGACTGCGACTTTATATATCTTATCCACATTCATGGCTACTTTATTGCAACTTTCGCAGTGACCTTTTTTTTTCTTTTATAACATGAAGTCATATTAACTTCAAAGAATACACCAAATCAATATGATGTGATTCATGATTATTCATCATCTCATAATTTCACTCAGTCACAAATAACAAATTATAATATTTTTTAAAATATATTTTCACTATATTGTGTCTACATAGCAAAAATATTTAGTGACTAATCCTTTATCCTATAAAACAAATCCTTTATCCTATAAAGCACAAGTCACCTAGCCAATTAAATTGTGTCACATAGATTTTTATTCATATTTTAATTAAAAACAAAAATAAATATAAATGAAATCGTGTAAAAAAGAAAACGATAAATAGAAAAACAAAACAGTTATCCATGTAAATTTGGTTTCATAATTTAATTAAAAAAAAACAAATTAGAAAAGAAAAATTTCAACTTCACATGGTCTAACCCCTTTTACTACGAATTTTCTAATTTTGCTACATTAATCAAAAAAATATTTTAAAACACCTAAATTTTCTCCTATGAGTCCATCACCACGCTTTCACGATCCTAAGATCGGTGAAACCGTTTCAACTTCCTCTATAATTTAACTAAGAAATCAGACTCATATTATTTACTCCCATAAATTTTAAATCCTTAAATTTTCTGAGATATAACAGAAAGGGACGATCGCTTACATATCCAACAAATTCCTGAGATATAGGTTCTAATTGTTAACAGGAGTTATGAAAGTTGAGTTGTAGTGAGTGTTATAATTTAATGTAAGTTAGGATAAAAATTATGTGGTAAAAAAGCAGTTTGATGTAGTAAATTTGCTGTAAAAATATGAGTTAGCATTTAAAAGAAAAAACAACTGACCGGTAACATTTATAGTGTATCAATTGCAGTATATATTATAAAACTAAATTAAATATATTAAAAATAAGAATAATTTATATTTAATTTAGTTTTAAATTATTCTTTTTTTTTCAAGTTTTAAATTATTCTTAATAATGACATTTTTCAAATTTACGACGACATTTACTTTTTGATTTCTTTTTCATTCTAGACATGAGTCAACTTGTTGAGATTTCCTTTCATTATGATTTTTAGGTACCTGAATCTTTTTCTTACTCATGTGTAAGTCTCTAGATCTGTTATAGAGATTTTTCATAACTCTCTGCTTCCTTGGTGCCATATTAATTTATGCTCTTTTTTTTCCCAAGGATGCTTAAATTGGAATCATAAGTCTATTATACTTCATGCAATCTTTAGAATTACTAACAGTTGATCTTATCCAGCTATATTATATCAAAGTACGAGGATCAAAATAATTTTTTCCACTATATTTATTTTCCACCTCGAAGATAGAAACATATAACTAGAACTTAGACGGATGAGACATATGGGTTATAGAAATTGGGAGACAGCATACAAAAGTCTGCTATATTTTTTTTACGTTACACAAATTTTGAATACAAAACAGTGTAATGCAAAATCATAATCAAGTAGTTTATTATACAAAACAATGAAACATTATAGTATATATAGAAGTTCGCACGATGCTTGAACACCCTGATTTTATAGCTCCATAAGTTATGTATTTCTTTAGTGAATTGAGAAACTACACAAATTATAACCATTAATCTTTCAATCAGACAAATCATCTACATATGCATTTGAATAACTGAAACCACTCAATCCGTTTTTTTAAATAATAAATAGTAAATAATAATAATATTAATAATAATAATAAATAAACTACAACTAGTAGTTTCATATCCACTAGCTACCTAGTCACAATCACAACCAACAGCGGAATAACAAATACCAATAACCAATAAATATCCAATAATAAACCAATAATCATAACATAGATAATATCCAAAATTCAACCAACATAAAACATAGAAACAGCAACCTAGCAATGTTTCTATAACCCAACTCTAGCAACCTACCTATGCCAGACAACAACCAATCGAGTCCCTAGAACATCCTCCTCTTCATTGCCTTGATTCCACGATCACACTTTGCCTTTACCTGCCCCACAAACACAAATTGCAATGCATGAGTATTTTATAAACACTCAGTAAGGCAATCCTCCCATCTACTGGGCTATACACACAAGCAATAGAGACATCTCTAACCATCAACCAACAATCAACAATCAACAATAACAAACCAGGACTCTGCATCGACCGACACCAAACATGCATCGACCGACACCAGTTGGGGTTGTGTCGACCGATGCAAGATATGCATCGACCAATGCAAGGTTCACTTGCATCGACCGACGCAAGATATGCATCGACTGACGCACGCTCGACATAGCACGAAAACCCTAGGTTTTATGCGCCGTCCTCGCACATGCATCGACCGATGCACTGCCGAACATCGTTTTCCCCCGAAGCTTCTCGCCGGATCTTCGTTCCTACAACCACAAAACTCGATCCTAAGCCACATGAAAGCTTCCTAATGTCCCAAATAACAATCTAACAAGCCAAACAACACATAACAAGCAGATCAGAGAAATCTCCAGCTTAGATAAGCCATGGTCATGCACTTACCTTTGCCAAGACGATTCTGAACCTTAAACAAACAAGAAAACACTTTCAGGAAGCTCCTACAACGATCCCAGCTACAGATCTCTACATGAACAGCTTCCAATCACCCAAAATCCTCAAAAACACTCTAGAACCTTTTCTCTCAAAAACGGCTCAACTCCCGAATGAGACAAAACACTCGAGTTAAGGGTTTTCCTACCCCAAAATGCAGCGTTGAACTTAAACTCGTCCGCATTAAAACGGCTATGCATCGACCGATGCAATCTCTAAACCGAGATTTTGGTTCGCGGATGTTACAATTCTCCCCCACCAACATAGATTCGTCGTCGAATCTCGAATCACCATCAGCCAAGGACTCCTGTGCGACCGTCTCCACGGCCCGCACTCTTCCGACTGATCTACAGAAGGTCACCTCTAGGCGATAGACTCACGTTCCAGGCATTATTTGCTCTCGACTTTTGGACTTTCCTTTACTCTTAGGCCTAAACCTTGAGTTTTTATTGGCTCCTCATCAGGCCTAAGCCTGCATGCCATAATGTTGGGTCCTCATCAGGCCTAAGCCCGCATGCCATAATATATAAGAAAAATCCAATACTCGTCTCTCGGTTTGGCACCCTACAGCGCGCCCCCGGATCGTCATCCGAATTCGATATACCAACCATACTCCCAAGCCACAAAGTCTCAGAATACGACAGTACTAGGAGAACCTACGTCCCCCAAGAGTCGCGAGCAAAGAATTCTGAACACGTCTGAGTCCTATCCCTATCTAGGTTTCCTTCCCGTGGCTCGCGTAAGACATCACAATGTCCTACCAACCACATATCCCCTCACTAGGAAAGCTCATGACCACACATGAATCATCTCACTGCCATTAGGGCCGCCACAAAGGCCAAACAAATGTCCTAAACAGGACCGCCACCAAGGTCAAACAAATGTCCTAAACAGGACCGCCACCAAGGCCAACAAATGTCCAAAACACGACCGTCACAAAGACCATCTATCCCGAAAGACTGTCACAAAGACCATCTGTCCCAAAGGACCGTCACAAAGACCATCTGTCCCGAAGGACCGTCACAAAGACCATCTGTCCCGAAGGACAGCCTAAACAGGCACTCTGGCTAAACAGCCCACCACAAAGGCTACACACGGCTAAATAGCCCGCCACAAAGGCCACACAAGCCCCTCCAAGGCTCTCCACCACTAGAAATGGACAAATTCTAACTCACATAAAATTTTCCATTTTTAGCACTTTCCACTTTTGGAAACTTCTATTTCTAGAAACTTTCCTCCAAAAACCCCGCCTCACGGAAACTTTGTACCCCGAGAACCGCCTCATCTTGTTACTTAGTCGCACAACCAACCACCCCAAGCGACCAAGTAAACAAGAGAAATGGGGTGGAATACTCCATTCCCGCTCCAGCCACGGACTACAATTGGGACCAGGCTAGACAAATTCAAGTCGCGACCTGCTTCTCGAACCACTTCTTGAACCTTGCCTTCATCCTTGCCTCTGGTTCCCAAGTCTGCTCCTCAACACAATCACAGTCCTAAAGGACTCTCATCAAAGGAATCTTCTTCTTCCGAAGTTCCTTGATCCTCCTCTCGAGAACCCTCACTGGTCTCGCCTCCAAAGTCATGTTAGGCTGAAGATCCTAAGGAATCTTAGCCAACAACTAATCATCTTCATGGAGACACTTCCGCAACATAAACACATGGAAAACCTTATGGAATGCACGCATAACCTCAGGTAACTTCAGTCTATATGCCACTGGTCCAACCCGCTCAATCACTCTCAACGGACCCGTATAGCTCGGACTCAACTTAGTCTCAGTCAATGACCTGTTTGGACCCCGCAACATGGCCATCTTAAGGTACACTCTGTCTCCTACCGAAACTCAAGATCTCTCCTCCTCCTATCGGCATAACTCCTCTGCCGATCCTGAGCTTCCTTCATGTTCAGCTTGAGAACTCAAATCTTCTTTGNCCTGCTTCTCGAACCACTTCTTGAACCTTGCCTTCATCCTTGCCTCTGGTTCCCAAGTCTGCTCCTCAACACAATCACAGTCCTAAAGGACTCTCATCAAAGGAATCTTCTTCTTCCGAAGTTCCTTGATCCTCCTCTCGAGAACCCTCACTGGTCTCGCCTCCAAAGTCATGTTAGGCTGAAGATCCTAAGGAATCTTAGCCAACAACTAATCATCTTCATGGAGACACTTCCGCAACATAAACACATGGAAAACCTTATGGAATGCACGCATAACCTCAGGTAACTTCAGTCTATATGCCACTGGTCCAACCCGCTCAATCACTCTCAACGGACCCGTATAGCTCGGACTCAACTTAGTCTCAGTCAATGACCTGTTTGGACCCCGCAACATGGCCATCTTAAGGTACACTCTGTCTCCTACCGAAACTCAAGATCTCTCCTCCTCCTATCGGCATAACTCCTCTGCCGATCCTGAGCTTCCTTCATGTTCAGCTTGAGAACTCAAATCTTCTTTGAGGTCTCCTGAACAAAATCTGCCCCAAACATGCTCCTCTCCCCCACCTGAGTCCAGCATAACGGTGTACGACACGGCCTCCCGTACAAAGCCTCATAAGGAGCCATCTTAATACTCGCCTGATAACTGTTGTTGTAAGCAAACTCTACCAGGTTCAGGTGATCTGCCCAATGGCCACCCCAATCCAACACACACAACCTCAGCATATCCTCCAGCGTCTGAATTNCGGACTCAACTTAGTCTCAGTCAATGACCTGTTTGGACCCCGCAACATGGCCATCTTAAGGTACACTCTGTCTCCTACCGAAACTCAAGATCTCTCCTCCTCCTATCGGCATAACTCCTCTGCCGATCCTGAGCTTCCTTCATGTTCAGCTTGAGAACTCAAATCTTCTTTGAGGTCTCCTGAACAAAATCTGCCCCAAACATGCTCCTCTCCCCCACCTGAGTCCAGCATAACGGTGTACGACACGGCCTCCCGTACAAAGCCTCATAAGGAGCCATCTTAATACTCGCCTGATAACTGTTGTTGTAAGCAAACTCTACCAGGTTCAGGTGATCTGCCCAATGGCCACCCCAATCCAACACACACAACCTCAGCATATCCTCCAGCGTCTGAATTGTCCGCTCTGACTGTCCATCTGTCTGGGGATGATAAGCTGTACTCATATGCACCTTAGTGCCCATCTCTGCCTGAAATGCCTTCCAGAACACCGAAGTGAACTTAGAATCTCTATCAGACACGATACTCGCTGACACCCCATATAATACGACTATCTCCCTCACATACTTCTTAGCCAAGACCGCTGCTCCATCAGTCTTCTTAATGGCCAGAAAATGTGCTGACTTAGTCAAACGGTCCACAATGACCCAAATAGCATCAAAAGTCCGAGACACTGGTAATCCTAACACGAAATCCATCGTGATCTTATTCCACTTCCACTCAGGAATGGGTAGACTCTTCAGTAACCCGCCTGAACTTGATGCTCAGCCTTCACTAGCTGACACACGTCGCGCCTCGCGACCCAACTAGCTACATCCTTCTTCATCCCGATCCAATGATAGTACCTCTTGAGATCACGGTACAACTTAGTCGCTCCTGGATGAATATAAAACTTGCTCCCATGAGCCTCTCTCAGGATCTCCTGCCTCAACTCCTCATCTTTGGGCACACATATCCGACCGTGCACCAAGATAGTACCATTATTTGTGACCTGATAATCTGAATTCACATCCTTTGAGGCATTCACCAGCCCCACGTCCTTCTCCTGAGCCAACCGCACCCTGCTCAGAAGATCTGCTCTATCAACCGCCTCCAAACCCAACGGTTCCTGAGAAACAACATACAATCTCAATGCACCGATCTCTCCTACCAGAGACTCCATCTCCTGCTCCTGAGCTGAAGCTACACTCTTTCGGCTCAGAGCATCTGCAACCGAGTTAGCCTTACCAGGGTGGTAAGCTATCTCCAAATCATAATCCGCCACAGCTCCATCCACCGTCTCTGCCTCAAGTTCAGCTCGGGCTGAGTGAATATATACTTCAGGCTTTTATGATCTGTAAACACATGTACCTTTGCACCGTAAAGATAAGATCTCCAAATCTTCAGGGCAAAAACTACAGCAGCCATCTCCAAATCATGAGTAGGATAGTTGCCCTCATGCTTCCACAACTACCACGAAGCGTAGCCAATCATCTTCCCATGCTGCATCAACACACACCCCAAACCAACTTTGGATGCATCAGTATAAACCACATAANGCCATCTCCAAATCATGAGTAGGATAGTTGCCCTCATGCTTCCACAACTACCACGAAGCGTAGCCAATCATCTTCCCATGCTGCATCAACACACACCCCAAACCAACTTTGGATGCATCAGTATAAACCACATAAGGTTCCCCCTGCTCAGGCAAAGCCAACACTGGCGTAGTAGTCAACATCTCCTTCAGACTTGCAAAGCCTTCCTCAAACTCCTGTGACCAAACAAAAGGAACATCCTTCCCTGTCAACTTAGTCATAGGACGTGCTCTACTCGCAAAACCCTGCACAAATCTCCTGTAGTAACCTGCCAACCCAAGAAAACTTCTAATCTCTGTGGCATTATGCGGTCTAGGTCATTCCCTGATAGCCTTAATCTTCTTCGGATCTACAGAAACCCCATTTGCAGATACAATATGACTCTAAAAACTCATCTCACGCTGTCAAAAACTGCACTTGCTCAACTTAGCAAACAACTTTTGCTCCCGCAGCTTCTCCAGAACTGCCCTCAAATGCATTGCATGTTCCTCAGGACTCTTGGAATAAACCAGGATATCGTCGATGAAAATTATGACAGACACGTCCAGAAACTCCTAAAACACGCTGCTGATCGATCTCATAAACGCTACTGGTGCGTTAGTCAACCCAAACGGCATCACCACAAACTCATAATGCCCATACCTCGTCCTGAATGCAGTCTTCCTCATATCTGCCTCATCTATCGGTATCTGATGATAACCCGATGCCAGATCTACCTTGAAGAACCAAGTAGCATCTCTCAACTGATCCAACAACTCATCGTTCCTAGGAAGAGGGTACTTGTTCTTCACAGTGACCCGGTTCAAACCCCGATAATCAATACACAACCGGAAACTCCCCTCTTTCTTCTTGACAAATAACACCGTCGCTCCCCACGGTGATGCACTAGGACGGATGAATCCCTTACTCAACAAATCCTCTAACTGCTTCTTCAGCTCTGCCATCTCTACTGGAGCCATTCTGTAAGGAGCCTTGGATAACGACATCGTCCCCGGTTCCAATTCAATCGTGAAAGGATCAGACCGAGATGGTGGTAATACCTGCAATGACTGAAACACATCCTCAAATTCTTCAACAACCGGAATACCGCTAACCGAGACTTCCTCACTAACTCTGGCATTGATATAGTGTATCAAATAAGCCTCACGGCCCTTCTCGATCATCTTCCCAGCCTGAATGGCCGAGATCACGAGACTCCCCGAAGTCGGTCTGATACCCTGAAAAACCAACTTCCCTCCTGGATACTCAAACTCCACTCTACACCGATGGCAATCCAAATGCACCGTATGCCGATGCAACCAATCCATCCCGAGAATAACTTCATACAACTCCACTGGACTGATAAGCAAATCCGCTGGCCACGACTCTTCTGCGATCTGAATATCAACTCCTCTGGCTCGTCCAATAACTCTCAGGAGCTTGCCTCTCGCAACTCTGACAACTCCTGTACGCTCCCCGGGATCCCCTCTGTTTCCCGCGCTCTCTGCACACTCCGGAGTAATGAAGCTATGAGAAGTTCCATAATCAAACATAATGTGGGACTTAAACTCGCCTACCAACAAGGTCCCTACACAAACCTCATGTGTTGAGAACCTAACACGTTATCACAGGAAAAACATAAAATCTGAACCTACTAAAATTCACAAAGTTTAAGTACCAGAAATTATACATGTGATAGCCCCAACACTGGGTCCACCAGTCTCTGTAGTCGTGTAAACCTGTGGCGCCTGCTCAATCCTTGCAACCTGCTGCCCTCCCGGCTGCACCTGCTGCAACGCTGCCACTGCCACCGGCTGCAACTTGGGACACAAGGGCCTGATGTGCCCTGGCTCCCTACAATGATAGCACAATGAGCCGCTGCCGTCGGAGCACTCCTCTTGGGACAGCTAGCAATCTTGTGATCCTTGCTCCCACAACCGAAGCAACTCGCACCACTCGGCCTCTGTATAGCCTCCCATCTCCTTTTGGTTCCCTGCGCAGGCTTGCCGCCCTTGCTAGAACCTCCATGATGATGAGCCTTACTAGGCTGAACTGTTGGATTAAGTGCCACTGACTGTTCCCGGATATCCTCCTCGATCTCTGCCGCAGTCTCAACCAGCTCTGCACGCGTAGCATAACCCCGCCCTCTACAGTGGACCCTCAAATCGTCACGTAGGGCCCTCATAAATCTCCTGATCTAAGCCTCCTCAGACTCCATAGCTCGATCCCCATAACATAGAAGTCGACTGAACTCCAAATCCAGCTCTCGCATGGATCGTGTCCCCCGAGATAACTGAAGGAACTGCACCTCCATCCGGTCCAATGCCTCCCACGAAAAATACTTGCGGTTGAACTCCCCTACGAAGTCAGCCCAATTCATCTCTCGCTGCACTCTCCTAGCAGCCACTGATTTCCACCACACCTGAGCATCACTAATCAAATGTTGGACCCCAATGTCCACCCAAAACTCCTCAGGACATCTCAGAGTATGGAAGTTACGTTCCACACTCGTCCTCCACGCATCTGCAGCAGTAGGGTCTGTACAACCCGAAAACTTTGCAGTCTCGATACCCTTCATCTCCTTGAGCATGGACAAATAACGACCATGTGCTCCCACAGCCGCAGCCACTGGCTGCTGCTCCTCTGCCACCGCACTACCTGAGCCTGAGCTGGTACCACTGCTGGTAACCGCTCCAACAACTATGCTAACAAGCCCGCAAGATCCACACTCGGAACCCTAACATCAACGGCCACTGGAGCATCAACACCGCCCCCTCCGGCCACACTCATGGAATCCTCCTGGACATCCTGCGACTCGCCAACACCCTCAGCTGTCACACTCTGGTCCGCAGTCTCACTAACCTCTGGGACTCTGCCCCTATGATGACCACGTCCGCGTCCTCGACCACGACCAGCAACAGCACCCCCTCTAACCATCTGCACTACCATGAACAGAAGGCTAAGCACACATTAACATAACACAAAAACATAAACTCACCATGGAATCACACTGTAGACTCGAAGAGGATGTTCTAGGACTTCATGCCACACACAATTGACTAACTCACATACTCAATCAAAGCATGCAATCCTAACATCAACAACAGAAACCTAGTGAACCCAAACCTAGAACCGTAAGGGCTCTGATACCAAACTGAAACGACCCGACCCGTTTTAAAAAAAAATAATAATAAATAGTAAATAATAATAATATTAATAATAATAATAAATCAACTACAACTAGTTGTCCCATACCCACTAGCCACCTAACCACAATCACAACCAACAGCGGAATAACAAATACCAATAACCAATAAATATCCAATAATCAACCAATATAAAACATAGAACCAGAAACCTAGCAATGTTTTTATGACCCGACTCTAGCAACCTAGCAATGCCAGACAATAACCAATCGAGTCTCTAGAACATCCTCCTCTTCATTGCCTTGATTCCACGATCACACTTTGCCTTTACCTGCACCACAAACACAAATTGCAATGCATGAGTATTTTATAAACATTCAGTAAGGCAATTCTCCCATCTATTGGGTTATACACACAAGCAATAAAGACATCTCCAACCATCAACCAACAATCAACAATAACAAACCAGGACTCTGCATCGACCGACACCAAACATGCATCGACCGACACCAGTTGGGGTTGCGTCGACCGACGCAAGATATGCATCGACCGACACAAGATATGCATCGACCGACGCATGCTCGACATAGCACGAAAACCCTAGGTTTTATGCGCCGTCCTCGCACTTGGATCGACCGATGCACTGCGAGCATCGTTTTATCCCGAAGCTTCTCACCGGATCTTTGTTCCTACAATCACAAAACTCGATCACAAGCCACATGAAAGCTTCCTAACGTCCCAAATAACAATCTAACAAGCCAAACAACACATAACATGCAGATCAGAGAAATCTCCAGCTTAGATAAGCCATGGTCATGCACTTACCTTTGCCAAGACGATTCTGAACCTTAAACAAACAAGAAAACACTTCTAGGAAGCTCCTACAACGATCCCAGCTACAGATCTCTACAGGAACAGCTTCCAATCACCCAAAATCCTCAAGAACACTCAAGAACCTTTTCTCTCTTTCTTTTCTCTAAAAAACAGCTCAACTCCCGAATGAGACAAAACACTCGAGTTAAGGGTTTTTTCTACCCTAAAACGCAGCGTTTAACTTAAACTCATCCGCATTAAACCGGCTATGCATCGACCGGTACACATAGCGCATCGACCGATGCACTCTCTAAACTGAAATTTCGGTTTGCGGATATTACAATAACACACAAAAATTGAGATTGGAGGTATTACTTGTTACCTTCATCAATGGCGTTAATTTGCATGTCGAGGATGATAGAGTTATTCTTTTTTTCATTTTGTTTTGCAGAATTTAGTTGGCATCTTCAACCTGGATCATGTAAAATTAGAGAAAATTTAATATGACATAAAGAAAAAAACGAAATTGAACAAAAAGTCATAAAAACCTGGATCAGCTTCTTTGGTAAATTCTATGAACATGACAAAGAGGAAAAAGAACCGACAAAATAGCATGAGAAACTGAGAAAGGGACGAATATGAGAGTTCTTAGAAAATAATAAAATGATAATGGAGAGAAAATAAATACAAGTTGTGTTGATTTGGGCCTTAAATAGGTGATCAAACGGTTGAAAACGTGACCTATATATTATCTCGATTTTCGAACGTGGTAGCGGTGGTGTGAGTAAACTTAGGGATCTAAAATTTTGCAGTTTTAGAAAATAACTTTTTTTAAAAATATATAATTTATTTTCTATTTAAATCTCACTGGAATAACTTTGATTCGCCGGCGAAACAACTTTTTTTATATAACTAAATTTGACAATTGTTTATTTTAGTTTTTTTTTTCTTTCTGGTTTTTTCTTACCGTATTTTTAATTGATTTTTTAAAATATAAAAAAGGAAAACAAAATTTATGTGACATAATTCTATTGGTCAAGTCACTTATGATTTATAGGATAAAAGATATTACAATTAAATATTTAGAGGTGATAGCTGACATGAACAATTTTAATTAACTTGTAATACATCAGATAAATGTCAATTCTGAGTTAGGCTCAATGTCGATTACCGAACACAAATTCCAAAAAAATATCTCTACGTAAGAGGAATACGTTTTTTGAATTATCTGAAACGTTGGTTTTATTTACAGCATCTATGCAAAATGAAAAACGTGCATTGAAACTGAAAGGGGCAAGGTTTGGAAACAAGAGGTTTTATTTACAGCATCGACTGTTGCAATTCCTAGAGTCACCGCTAAAGCCCTAACTGTGTCGACCGATGCACACCCTGAATTGGTCGATGCAGTCGCACGAAGCATCACTTAACACAATCTTCTTCGACTCTTTTTGGCTTTGTGATGCCAGAAACGTCTTCCAAAGGCTAGGAACACCACGACAGACACTCAAAAACATGCAGTCAAGCAATAAAGAACAAAAATCACACAAAACAAACATCTGATCGCTTAGATCAGCCATATGTCATGTACTCACTTTTGAAAATGACGAATCTAATTCTAAAATCCATAAAAATATCCTCCTAGCAAGCTCCTCTCACGTCCTCAGGCTTAGATCTTTACTTCCATGAACATATCTTTCAGAAACATACAAGGAAATTAACCGGAACTCATAGGAAAAAATTTCTAAAACTTTTAAAGATATTTGAACGAAAAGTAGTTGAAATCCTACAAAAACGTCGAATTTCCACTTAAATACTCGAACCCTAAAGTTACCAAAACACAAAATGCATCAACCCGTACATTTCACTTAAATTTTCCTACAAAAGTGTACTTTGCGTCAACCGATACAACTTTGTATCGATTGATGCACATTGAAAAACCAGGATTCTGATTCACATCATATTACAATAATTAACTATAGACTGTGTCATTGATCGGGCTTTTTCCATAGTGGATCCCATTCATATAATAGGCAGCTGTCATTTTGTCGCTTGAGATTCGGGATATCTCCTAAATACTTCGTATTGGCAATTCTACGCCACTACTGTTTTGTTTACCTGTTGAGTAATTTATAACAAAGTTAATATAATACTATTTAGAGGACAATTTTTCTTTTAATTATAAAAGAGGTTATAGACAATAGAATACTACATAATTTGCATGTTGTTTTGATTCCTAAAACGCTATTATGTTTTCCATCAGGCTGTTGAGTTGGCCGTCTATTATTTTTTTGTAGATCATCTATTTCTCTTTCCTTTTCATCTTATTGTTTTTTTCACCGTTATGTGAATGGGAGAGAAACGAGTATGAGAGAGAAGCTATAATGATATCTTATTTTAGGAGCAAGTATATCGATAGTTAGATCAATTTTTGCTATAATGACTTCTTAGTCTTCTTTCTTAGCTCTAATCCGATTAAAAATAAATAAAAAATGACAATAATACTAAGAAGAGCCTCTTAATTAAGACGTTTAAGAATTTTTAAGAAGCCTCGACGCGCTCAGAAATGGTTGGGTGTAATTTTAAATATATATAAAAAAATTGTATTTATTTTTTTTTCCTTCTCTCGCGACGGAAATAGCGAAATTGATTGAGATTTTCCTATAATCGATTCGAATGGTTTCGGAGACCAGAAAATTGGAGCCTTTCCTTCACCAAATCGGAGATGTTCAATCATCAATCTCTTTCTCATGGTAAATTTGTTTTTAATTTTGTATCAATTTTTGTTTAGTAAAGATTTAGAAATCAGGGTTCTTTGATTTTCAGAAATTAACTTCTTCTTCGGCTAGAAACCCAATTTTTTGGATCACATTTGAAATTGATTAAGGGTTGGATGTTGATGCACTTGGGTGTCTCAAACTCATCAATATGGATTGTGTTGTGTTGTGTTGTGTTGTATTGTGTTGGGGTGAGATTTGTTTCAAACTTAGGTTGTCTCCTTCTGATAAGGGAGTCTCTTCAAACGTGCCAACTTATACAAGTATAATCACTGGATGACATTTGCAATATGTTTGCAAGACATAACAATCAAATACTGAGACTAGGGATATTAATATGGGTCAGCAAACCCGTTTATTAGATGGGTATGTTGAATTAAAATGAGCCTATTTATACCCATTAATAGGAAAAAATTAAATGGGTTTCCCATTTAGTCCTACTAATTATATGAGGTTTATCATAAATAAATGGGTACCAATCTAGACTCATTTATATTGATATTTTTATTAAATATTTATCATATAAAATTATATTTTTCTGCCAAAATTTTGAAATCATATTTTCCGCCAAAAACGCAAAATTATATTTTATTAAAACTGTGTTTCTCTCCAAACCGTGTTTTCCCACGAAAACCGTAAACGTTTTTCCCGCCAAAACCTTTAAAACATGTTTTTCCACCAAAACCGTAAAAAAATGCGTTTTCCCGTTAAAACCGCAAAAACGTGCTTTCCACGAAAACCATAAAAAATGAGTTTTCCCACCAAAAAAACAAAATAGTCTTTTTGTCAAAATTTGTTTTCTCAAATCCGTGTTTTCCCGCAAAAAAATACAAATTGTCTTTTGTTACCAAAATGTTTTACGGCCAAAATTACATAGCCACAAATTGCACATTAACACCAAAATTATATAAAATAAGTTTAATAAGTTATATGGAGAAATGTATGTTTAAATGGGTATGGTTAAATGGATTTATATTTCGATGGGGTGGGCTTAAATGAGATGGGTTTAAATGAGGTGGATTTACCCATTTTAACATCCCTAATTAACTGAGACATATTGTAAATTTTAGGACAATTAGTATTGTTCTTATTATTTTTTCTCGGTGTCTGATCTTTATGATCTAGAATTGCTTTTCACCATTCTTTTCCTATTCAATTAATTAGGGCGTTTAATAGGGGAGGAATAAAATTGTTCGTGAAATCATTGAGTCGAATTTGCTTCTTCTTTACTTGTCCGCTGAGTCAATAAGAAGGTATAGCTAAGTCTCTAGGTTCCTCCAAAGGCATCTGTGGAGATGGTGATGACGAAGTAAAACCCAAGACCATTTATGGTTTATGGTATGAAGATGCACATTTGTTAACTGTCCTGTGTTGCTTAAGTTCTCCCGGCTCACTTTCTCATATGGCGTGTTGGGTTTTTTTCTTTACAGAGGTTTCTTTTGGTTGCTTGCCATGCATGATCTCACTTTGATGGTTGCTGCAGTATCGTCTTTAGCACTTGGGATAAAAAAAAAAGGTTTGTTTCAACAGATATATCTTGAATAAAATGAATATTATCTAGATAAGTTATTTGACATTGCTCATGGGATTTTATTTGCTGACAGGGAGGCATAAAGGTAATGATCGATTTGGTTTGATGATTTATCCAGAAATTTAGTGAAATATACAATTTGTGGTAATTGTTGCTCTCGTCCTTTGAGGTCACTCTATCCGTTTTACATTGTGTGGTACTCCATATTTAGACACATTTTTTTAGATTAGACAACAACCTGCATATCATGTCCTGCAATATTTTTGGTGATAAAGATCTTTAGTTTTGAGATTGGGCGGGTTTTATTGTGAACAATGATGTGATGTGAGAGAATAACAAGTGATTGTTTGTCCACCAGGGAAGTAGTTCGATGGTGTGGCCAATTGCTCCATTTCTTCCGGAAGCCGAACTTCACGCACTGTCGTTCACTGTCCCGTTCTGATTTCAACCAAGCTGGTCGAGAGAGTGTATAACATGACCAACATATAGTCTTTTTTCCTATGTATGTTAGATAGCCTTAAGACTAAAAACTCAGCATTATATATGTGATTCTTTGCAGATATGCTGGTTATATAGTAAATCATTATTATGTGAATAATATATATCTGCTGGTAGATGATATCATAGTATTCCTTAGGAAAAAAAGTTGTTTAAACATTTAAACTAATTGTTTAAATTTTTTTTTTTCAAAACTAAAACCCCCACTTAGAGTTTACCATTGGAGGAATATAATTTTAATTAACAAACAAAAAGTTCTTATTTTATAAAAGTGCACTTTTTAATACTAAAAAAATAAGAGCTCCAAAATACAAACCTCCCAATAAAGATGCTCTTAGTTTTACTGATTTTTAGTTTTCTGCCAATTAATATTTTTAATTAGATGACTAATTATCTTTGGTTACCTTAATGATTTTATCTTTGTTTTTTGTACTATTTTTAATAGCATTTTATTGTAAGTTTTTGCAAATTCTAATGTTAGTTTCATATTTGTACTTCTCAATTAATATAATAAGATATGTGTTATTAAGTTTAGTTTTAAAAAAAGAATTAAAAATAAGGTTACATGCTAGGCTCGAAACTGCAAAGTCAAATATTCTAATAACTTTTCTGTAACCACTGGACATACAAATCTATTATTATTAAGTTTAGTTATTGTAGTCAAACGAAAAATATTTTTTTTACCGTATATTACCGTATATATATAGTAATATATATATGTACATGATTTTCAAATTTCTTGCACCCTTTCTCAGAAAGGTATAAGATATATATCAATATGGGACGAATATTATATCCATGTACTAAGATGTAATAGAAAAAAAAATATATATCAGATTCTACCCAAACAAACAACCATACAAAATTATAAATACACAGTGACAATTTTTTATATTTCCGATAAACACAAAGTTATACAAAAACTAAACAACAAGCGGAATCATGCAAAGAATGTGGGCGACGATCATGTTTGCTTTGATAGTTGTACTATCAATATCTATACAATCAAAGGGTAACGAACGAAATGATACTGTCGGTGCTCCATCGTCTGCAGTACTAGCACCTCAATCAGAGGATGGATTATTACCTAATGGTCCTAATCCTCTGTCTTGTTTGGCTGACGTAAAAACAATTCCGGGCTGTGTAAAAGCAGTGACGCACTTCAAACTTATAACTGTCACAAAGAACTGTTGTGTCATCCTACTAAATGTTCCGGAGGATTGTTTCGGATATATATTTCCTATTCCTCTCATCTATCGTATTCTGCTCAAGATTGCCTGCAAAATATTAGGTCACATTCCATAAGATTTTTGTATTCTTTACTAATAAAGGGTTTGAATAAATTTCATAAGCTGATTTATAAACAAGTCAATGAAAATATGATTGATGAAATATATCTACATATATATATATATATTAATCTTTATGATGATAACATATATAATTCATGGACAAAAATTTATAAGTTGTGGTTGACAGATCTATGATTTATTTGTAGCTCTTTATCTTTACATATCGACATAGTGATATGATCATAAGACCATCCCAGAAAATCCTTGAGTTTTGTTCAATACGAACGAAGTCAAATATCAATTCTTCCAGCCAAACGAATATTTGGGATACATTTTTACCTCATCTAGAGCATATTTCGAAGTGGAATCAATCCAATTAGAGTTCAGATGAAGGAGTTATTCATTTTACAAATCAGGTGAACTCATGGTTACGCGATTTGGACCTCCGAGCATTAAACGGAGGATTACGACCAATCCAGAAAGACTCAAGCTATGAACCAAACTGTTCTGGAATCTTGATCCATCCTAGAATCACTGAGAATTGGAATATCATTCAAATCAGTTTATATTTGAAAGATATGAATATTTCAATTCAGTGGATCTGTCCCAGTTCTAGTTTCGCGTATGAGCCAAAGATCGTGTTACACAGACCAACTCAAAAACTATTTCGATATGAAATCAGTTGGAGGATGTCAATGGATCTCTTATGCTTCTAACAAGTTGGATAACAGAAGATTTGGCATAGGGAATACAAGGTTACGCCTCATTTTCCAAAGGAGATCAATCTAGTTCTACACTTCAAAGAGTTTTAGGTCCAATTGGTTTAGGAGCTTCCAGAATTATGTATGGTAACCAAAAGTGTTTTCTACTAAACCCAAGGTGAAGAAATGATATAGCCCATGTTTTTTTTCATCAGCAAATTGGATCAAGGAGTCAAAGCGATATAAGAGCTTTTGGCCAAAGAGAACATGAAAAATTATATTTGAGATGTTGTCTATCAAGTCCAGCCTACTTTGAGCCTCATTCAAATCCAAAAAAGCCCAAAATAATCACTTTATATTGTGGTCAAAGAGTAATGAAGAAAATAGAGTTCAAGAGTCACCTTGGAAAGGGAAAATTTCGAGAGTTGGATCTTCATTCAACTTAATATCTTTATTGTCTTCTAGTTTCAAGAAAATTAATACTTGGACTTCTTACCAAGTCTCTTATATCTTTATAAACTCATGTTAGAGGAATGAAATAAATAACCAACTTTTTATCAAAACCTTTTCTTTTGTGAGAGTGATTCTCTTATGTTCTTTGTGAACAAAACCGACTACTTAGTGTGATTCCAACAGTCAACAAAACTGATCTTCTTGGTGCGAGGCTAAGAGATCCGATCTACTTGGTGCATGATCGAATTAGATGGGATTTCTTGGAAGATACCTTGTATGCAGCAGGTCTTCCAGAGAATTGGATCAAGTGGATAATGAGGTGTGTATCAGGTCCCTCAATGCATATCTTATGGAATAGAGAGAAGACAGAAGCTTTTCGGCCGGAGAGGGGGCTTAGGCAGGGGGATCCCCTATCCCCATACTTATTTGTTCTATGTTTGGAGAGGTTGTGTCACCAGATTGAGCAGTCTATTGATGCTAAGGCCTGGAAACCAATATCACTATCTAGAGGCGGCCCTAAGTTATCACATGTTTGTTTTGTCGACGATCTTATTTTGTTTGCTGAAGTGTCAATTGCATAGATTAAGGTTTTTCGAGGAGTTCTGGAGAAGTTTTGCACGGCTGTCTGGTTGGAAGGATCGTGTTTTGAGTCTAGCGGGGCTGATTAATTTGACTAAAACAGTTTTAGGATCTATCCCTGTTCATACTATGAGCTCCATCATGCTGCCTAAATCAACCATGAATGCTTTGGACAAGGTCTCTCAAACGTTTGTATGGGGAGGTAGTTCAGAGAAGAAGAAACAACACCTAGTATCTTGGAAGAAGCTCTGTTTACTAAAGAGTGATGGAGGGTTGGGTTTTAGATCTGCACAAACGATGAATAAGGCTACGATATCTAAGATTGGTGGGAGAATCCTGCAAAATGATTATAGTCTGTGGAGTACAGTGGTGCTCAGTAACTATAAGGTGGGGTTTTGTCAGTCCCGTGGTTGGATTGTAGTGAAGAGCAGTTGGTCTTCAACTTGGCGGAGTATAGATTTGGGGCTTTGAGAGGTGGTTTTACCAAGTTTGAGTTGGATTCTAGGAGATGGTCTTTCCATTAAATTTTGGCAAGATCATTGGTTGGGGACAGGTCCAGTAATTGATGAGGTTATTCAGGATGTCCTGGTACTGGATCTGGAGTTGCGGGTGAGGGATTTTTGGATTGATGGTGTAGGTTGGAACTGGACACGTTTAACGTTGTTGCTCCCACAACAGACACATCTGTGTCTTGCAGCCATTGGGGTTAACACCTTTATTGGCACGAAAGATAGAGTCACCTGACGAGAGTGAGTCCGAATGGAGTGTTCTCTGTTCAGTTCGCTCATTACTCTCTCATCAAGGAGTCCATACCCAGGCCGAATATGACTTCTTAGTTTCAGAGGGTTTAGAAGGTTGCGGTGCCATAGAGGGTGAGGGTCTTTCTCTGGTTGGTCGCACATGGAGTGATTATGACAAATGTGGAATGCTGCAGACGTCACCTGAGTGATTCAGGAGTTTGTCAGGCTTGTAAGGGAGGAGAGGAGACTACTCTTCACGTTTTACGCGACTGTCAAGCCATGTCTGGTGTTTTGACTCGGCTGGTCTCAGCCAGTAGGTGAGAAGTTTTCTTTCACCAGACGTTACTTGAGTGGATCTTTGGGAATTTGAGCTTCAGTACAGGGACGGAAGGAACACCTTGGGCTACCATGTTTGCAATGGCAGTATGGTGGGCATGGAATACATTAATGAAAATAACTTTACAGTAATAACACTAATTATCATTCAATGGACCTTAACTTATTGCTATTTTCTTTAATACGACGATTCAATTTAGAATTGTCAAAAACAATCTCTAAAAATATATTATTTTTTTCTTTTCTTTTTTGTGAATGGGAGAGGCTTAGATCTCTCTTATTTTATGAAAAATATGAAATTACAAATGGACATATCGGGGGTACGAGACCCCTCCTCGCACATCATCGTTTAAAACAGAAATAATTGAAACAGAGCAAGAATCAAACAATTGCATACCAAGCGGTCTAGAGAATGCATAGTTTGTCAACCCCTCCGCAAGATATTTCACTTCCATATACACATGAAAAACACAGATTAGCTAGTCCTTCGAGATAAAGTCATGGCACAAGCGTATCAGGGGGACAATGGGTGCGTATCAGCAATACCCTTGTCAAAGATACCTACAATAACCTCCGAATCCACTTCGAGCACCAATCGAGGGATTTGTCGTGCCCAAGAAAAATAAAGCTCAAAATAGACTCCCCACAATTCAGCCAAAGTCGTCGAGCAACAACCAATATTGATGGAGAAACCAAAAAGCCATCTCCCTTTTCTATCCCGTAGCACTCCAACCGCTGTAGCAGGCCTCGGGTTTCCATGGGAGGCCCCATCTGTATTGTATTTAACCCACCCCTCCTGCGGAGGTTCCCATGCAATCTGTTTCACCACCCGTGAGTAATTCCCATGCCCTCCTCTCTCGATAGAAAGTGCTAAACATACCTCTTTCGCCTTATCCTTGATGAACTGCACCCTATCCCAGCATTTACCAGACTCACCAAAGACATTTATATTGTGTAAGGGATTTTTTCAATATAATTAACTAGTTACTATCCCGCGGAAAACCGCGGGCTCAACTTTTTTATGAAAATTTGTAATAATTTATCTTGTTATTATGTTATTTATAATGGGTTGTGATTAAAAATTTGTTGCGTATATGATAATTTTTGTATTTTAAAATGTTTATTGAAAACCTGTCAATAAAACATTTGCATGTAATGAATAAAATTATTTAAACATTTGTGAAATTTTTGCTATAGTTGTGAAGTAAGTAAAAAAATTATAACTAACATGTAAAAAAAAAATATCTGTTAGTTTTTTTTTAAGTATAAATTAGTTTTGATTCTAACAGATTTTTTTTTACTTTTCTACAATTTATTTTATTTGATGTTTCCCCTATTTTCGTTTTTTCAATTGAAAATATCTATTTATTTAATTAATTAATCTTAATTAAGTTTTTCTAATGGCAATTGAATGTAATTTTTTATACAAGATTAGTTTTATATTTGTACTTCCCAATTAATATAGTAGAACGTGAGAATAACTATTTTAAGCATTGATTTATATGTAGTGAATAAACATAGATTGCTTTTTTCAAAAAAAAAAAGTACAAAAGAGCAGTATAGTTATTATTTATACTATGAAAACTATTGTTTTTTCGGATGAGAAACAAACTATACAAACACTAAACAGCAAGCAGAGGTATGCAAAGTATGTTAGCTTTGATTATCTTGCTATCGATATTCATACAAACAGAAGGAAATACGTGTCTGCACGACGTGAAAACAATTTCAGATTGTGTAAAAGCAGTGTTTCACTTCCGATTTAAAGAGGTTAGAAAGACGTGTTGCGCTATCTTACTCACGGTTCCCGATGATTGTTTCCTATTCCTTATGTCTATCATGCACTTCTTAGAGCATACACAGCAGTCATTTTTGGTGAGTATCAAAACAATAAAAAATATAAAAATAATATAAAGTTGAGGAAAAAAAGAGATAGAACGTCTCTGTCCAGACTTTTACAGACCCTCTGAGACCTCTTTCTCGCTACCTGTCATAACCTGTCATAAGCTGATTGGTTGATTTTTTAAAAACAAACAAAATTTAAATTAAATAATATTATTATATCTAAAATGTTTTTGGAGAACCTATTTTTACAGAATGACCAATGTGTATGCTCTTAGTGCTATTTGCAAAATAACTCAGTCATTATTGATAAGATTTTTGCATATTTTATTTAATCAGTTTCAACAATCTTGACTACTAATATCAAAATTTATGTAATTTATGGGTTAATTTAAAAGATGACTTGTGGATAGAAATTTTTATATCAATAATGGCTATACAACGCATGATTTATAATTTTAAATTTTTCTACAATATCATTTTTTTTGCCAACCAAACATTAATTAAAAAAATACTTCAAGTTTAATTGACCAAACCGGAGGAAATAAGTTTATAAAACAAATTATAGAAGTAAGATATTTTGAGGTTCTAGCAAGGCAATCCGCCTTCAAATTTGACGCACGTGGAATCTTGGACAATGAGAAAGCAGGAAAGAACCCTTGAGCAAACTAAAATCATCCAGCAGGTTGGAGAATGCCGGCCGATCTTCAGAGGAGTGCACCATCGCAACCAGCTCTGCACAGTCCATCTCCAAACTCTGGCAAGTCAGATCTCCAGAGATAATACACTCCATAGCCCACAACAAAGCTTCTAGCTCCGAATAAAGGGGGGAAGGACTCCGTCAAAGACACTTTTCTCCCAATAATAAGGTCTGATTCTCACTATTACAGCACCACCATCCCAAACCTGAGTTTACATCTGAAGCTTTCCAAGAACCATCAATCTAGCAGCGAATCGATTGATGGTTCTAGCAAGGCAATCTAGCAGCGAATCGAATCGATTGATCGTGGGCAACCAAAGCTGAAGAAGAAGCAAACGAAATCTCCGCGAAGGAAAATGCCTATTCCCATAATAACTTGTTACATAGGGCTTGATCAATAATATCTGATGGCTCTACCTCTATTCCATGGAAAACTTTTTTGTTCTTGTCTTTCAAAACGACCATACAATCTTTACACAATTTGTCACATGCGACCTAGTGAAGCCCCATAGCATTATTATTAGAGTTCCATCAAAAGTTTGATATAGCGCTCGTTATTTTAGAGTCAACTCATGTGGAAGTTTAAAGCAAGACATAACATGGGTTTGGGGTGCCAAAGCAACTGATTTAATCAGAATTTCTTTCCCCCCTTTCATCAAATATTTGAGAGACCAACCATTCACCCGATCATCAAGTCTATCACTGACATAACTAAAAACCTTGGATCAAGACCCCTCTAGACTTTCTGGGATCCCCAGATAAGAGCCCATACCCCCTTCTTTTGATATACCAATGATTGGTTTTATCAGTTCTTTAGTCTGATTTGAAACTTTCTTCCCAAACATAATAGAAGATTTATCAAAATCCACCTCTTGTCCTGAGGCTTTCCCATAGTCCCTGATAATTTGCATAGAAGTTTTACATTCATCCTTCTTAGCTTTACATAAGAAAAGACTGTCATCCGCAAACAATAGATAGGAAATAGCCGGACAATCACGAGCCAAAGTAATACCTGTTATTTTTTCTTCTCGTTCAACCTTCTTAATATTTGCAATCAAAATCTCAATACAAAAGATAAACAAATACGGTGACAAGGGATCCTCTTGACGTAAACCCCGCTCCGGAAGAATAGAACCCTGAAGATGACCTTTAAAAAGTATTTGATAAGAAACCAAGCTTACACACCACATTACTTACTAATAAAAGGGGTTATTTGAAGCTCGTCAGACCATCCACATGAGATTTTTAAAACTCATTTTTAGATTGCCACGTGGCAAAGACAAAAACTCTATTCTAAAAAATCTATAATCACATTATTATTGCCTAAACATGTCGTTTCTTCTTCCTCGTATTTTTCTTAATCATCGAACTATAATGCTTAATTATCATTCATCGTCCCTGGAGTTAACAATCCACTTTAAAGAATCACTTAATCTCCCCATCAGTTAATCTAACTCTCTTTTTCAATGCTACCAATCCGACTGTCCATCCGATCAACGGCGGCTAGATTTTGTCTCTACCAAAACGAACCGTCGCCACCAGTGGCCCATCAATAGTTTTCCAAATTCCGTCGCCACCAGAGCCGTCAATGGTTTTCCAATTGTTGTGTAAAAACATAGAGAAACTGATCGAAGAAAGGGGCATACTCATGCAAAACTAAAATAATAAATCGATAAGCAAGCTAGCGGAACGAAGAAGGTGATAGAGATCAGAGATGTCCATGTCCAATTCCTCCATGTAAGTAACGTAATATCCGACAAAAAAAAAAGTCATGACTTCTTCTTCGTCTTCTATGTTTGCAATTGGTATATAGCTCTCTTAAATGGCCACAAGAACAAGATCATGAAGCTTTGGTAATTACAATACATATATGCACTTCAGCACTTGCTCTCCTCTTCTCAACGATTGCCACTGAACTAATGGATGGTGAGTGTGTCTCTCCTGATCGTTTTCTGCTTCATATATATATATATATATATTGGTTTTGTTTTCGCAGGAGATTGAATGGGGAGTGGGTCTACGGTTTGAGTTAGCCGGAGCTGTAGTCCCTTGAAGTTCAGTTAAAGCAGAGCTTCCTGAACGTGGAACACCAAATAGATAAGGTAAATATTTAAAAAAAAACCATTTTATGTGACACTGACACCCATGCATTATAATTGATTAGGTTTGTAATGTTTTTGGCTATTACAGGCGGAAGATGAGTTGCTAGCCAAGCAGGTAAGAGACTTACATCATTAATTCTGAACTCAGTTTCGCTTTTGTTTTCTTTCTTTTATGGATTACATCTATATACATTATAAATCTTGACTCTTTCATCTCCTTTTCACTAATTTAAGGAAGCAGACGGAGAAGATACATGGATAGAATGGTCCGAAGATTATTTGAGTGAGAAACTTAACAGTAAAATTATCTAGAAGAAAAGACTTGAGGAAGCAGGCCAGAGAGCTACGGAGCAGGTACAAACGCTTTTGCATAGAGTCTATTTTGTTGGCTAATTCGTTACCAAAGATGAAACATCATATATCATCCAAAGAATCTGGGTTCTGAATCTTTTAAGTTGTCTTCGCACAACTCTAGCTCTGGAGAAAGACAAGATGAGCATGATCCTAAAGCACTGGTTAGTGCATCTATAATTCACTTCCTGCCATGTTCTTTTTGTTGTTTTGTTTTTACAGTGCTTCTGTTTTTGCAGCTGCAAGTCATTGACCATGTGAAGAGTGAAATTTATAGAGTCTGGTTTTTGAACGAGTAAAGCATGTGACTCATTAACACTTTCCTTTTTTTCTTAATCATTATGCAAGTTTAAATTATATATAACATGCATTTTAAAAATAGACCTTCAGAAGGTTTTTGATACAAGAACACTACCTCAAATAGTAGATAGTAATATTGGATCATGAATTCTCTCTTTTGTAGAAACTTTGAATAAATATATTTCAATAACAATTCTTTCTAGCAGATGCATTTGCGGTTGATCCACTTTATCATTAGACTTTGTCACACTTTGTGTAGGTGAGTCAAAAAAGTATGGTACTGAAAGTTTGTTCCTTACAAGTATACTGTGCATTTTCTTTGAAGAAGAGGAAGTAGGCAAGGGGAGAGCGCCATGAAGACTATGTGTAGTATTTTCTGTGCATATTTAAGCGCCATGAAAACTAAGTCGGGGATGAAAAGATTGGCATTTGATTTAGAAGAGGATATTTCTGTTTGCTACTGATCCATTCAACTCGATCGGGTCAATCTTTCTTAATTCTCCCATCCACATATTATTCTGAATTTTTTCTAGGTAATCTCATATTACGGTGTACAACTTGCCATTTTCTATTATTTGCAGTTGTATTTATACTAACGAAATTGATGTATGCGTGTATACAAACAAGGTCATCAAGTGAAGAAAGAAAGCGCTGCTACCCTCCAGGAAGAGAATATTCAAAAAGCATGGAAAAGCAAAACATGCATACAACTCCTACTAATTATTGCCTCGAAGGTATATTCAAATCTTCTTTGAATTGGTCAAGTCAAGCAGGGTTTAACCAAGGTGATTAAGATTATAGATTTGACCCTCGCTTTCCTAACACTTCTAATTAACTTCTTTATTTTTTCAGACCATGGTTAATGCAAAGAGAAAAAGTATCCACTCACTCGAAATCCTGAAATGATCTTTCTGGGTACAAGTTTCAAGCCATACTTGATAAACATCGCAAACATGGGCCACATTACAAAGTTTAAAGTGCTAGATGGCTACAGATCAACGTGTTGTACGTAATATTTTCTAAGCGTGTTCTTTAGCTAGAAAATTATGTCCAGCAAATGTGATTGTTGTTTTATAAGGGCTATGAGTGTTTAAATAAACTTTTGTTTGTCGTTTTAATGCCATGACTATTTACCTACTCACTTGAAGTATCTTTCTTTTTGAAATCAAACACAATATATCAGAAAAGTTAACTCATCACATGATTTCAACTTATATTTTTGGTAATACTCTTCAACTTTTTCTTACCATTCGGTGACTTGTGAAACTAAAAACTGAAACTGAAAACGTTTAAGCATACATCGGCCGACCTTAGAGGTCTTTTCTTTTCGTGAGAGCATTAACGTCTGATGACACACAAAACAATTTTTTCAGAAACCCAACAAGAGGGAATGACAACAACAAAGATAACATCACAAATATAGCCATACAAGTGAATAAAATGCTAATTCAAAGGATGAGGTTGAAGATCGTTCGAGTGGTTGGCACATGAATAATTTCTTGGTGACAAGTTAGTTCGGCTTCGTATATGTTTTCCTCAAAGTACAACAAGGGAATGTCACAAAGCTCGGTCAGATGACATATATAAGAATCAGAAGCTAATATAGTCATATGTTTTAAACATGTTGTCAAGTTTTTTCCTTTTTTTATTTGACATATTCAACTAAATCAGAAAATATATAGTGATGGGACTGATGGTTAAGTTACATGTCTCTTTGATGAATTCTGTTCTCGATGAGGGCAATGATCATGTAATGGGAATGCACATCAATCGACTTTTGTAATCAAGGACTAAATTTGGGTAAGAGATATTTTTTTCATGTCTTTTATGATTATAGTTTACATGGATGATTTACATTTTTTCACTCTAACAACTGATTTTTCGTTCCTTCCATAATCTACTTTTGAACCCATCAAATGTTTTACAAGCAAAAGAAATTCATTTACAAGTCGGCCATGGTAGAGATCCAAAAGTTATATCGTACCATGAAAAAAATTCTCATAGTTCGCAGAGGTTGCGATAGTTGGGCATATTTTGATGTCCAGGTAGGTGATACTTTGACATATAATTGGGTTGATATATACCGTATCATATTTTTTTTTGATATACATATAGAGGGTTGAAGGATGTAGAATATGATTCTGAAAAAAATACAGTTAGTGAAAAGGGTGCTGGCATGAACAACTTCAAGGTGTCTTCTGATATACCTTTAGTTCAGTGTTTGATGATGATGACCAAAAGATCTAGAAAGCATAAGGCATTGCTAATGTTTTTTAAGACTTTTATGGACACAACTTTCCTTTTTTGTCATGAGCAAAATAAATTATAGATGCTATATTGTGACTACAAAATAACTATAAAATATCTACCTCAGCAAAATGGAAAAAAAAAACAAAAAATCTTCTAAGCATTCGAAGTTTAGGAATCCTCTACATTTTTTTTGTGAAATGTAGATATAATACGTCGGTAGATTTTTTACTGGGCGTAACCCGGATAGTCCCCTAGTAATCCATAAAATCCGCCGCTGAGGGTAAACGCTAGACGACGANAGCTCGGTCAGATGACATATATAAGAATCAGAAGCTAATATAGTCATATGTTTTAAACATGTTGTCAAGTTTTTTCCTTTTTTTATTTGACATATTCAACTAAATCAGAAAATATATAGTGATGGGACTGATGGTTAAGTTACATGTCTCTTTGATGAATTCTGTTCTCGATGAGGGCAATGATCATGTAATGGGAATGCACATCAATCGACTTTTGTAATCAAGGACTAAATTTGGGTAAGAGATATTTTTTTCATGTCTTTTATGATTATAGTTTACATGGATGATTTACATTTTTTCACTCTAACAACTGATTTTTCGTTCCTTCCATAATCTACTTTTGAACCCATCAAATGTTTTACAAGCAAAAGAAATTCATTTACAAGTCGGCCATGGTAGAGATCCAAAAGTTATATCGTACCATGAAAAAAATTCTCATAGTTCGCAGAGGTTGCGATAGTTGGGCATATTTTGATGTCCAGGTAGGTGATACTTTGACATATAATTGGGTTGATATATACCGTATCATATTTTTTTTTGATATACATATAGAGGGTTGAAGGATGTAGAATATGATTCTGAAAAAAATACAGTTAGTGAAAAGGGTGCTGGCATGAACAACTTCAAGGTGTCTTCTGATATACCTTTAGTTCAGTGTTTGATGATGATGACCAAAAGATCTAGAAAGCATAAGGCATTGCTAATGTTTTTTAAGACTTTTATGGACACAACTTTCCTTTTTTGTCATGAGCAAAATAAATTATAGATGCTATATTGTGACTACAAAATAACTATAAAATATCTACCTCAGCAAAATGGAAAAAAAAAACAAAAAATCTTCTAAGCATTCGAAGTTTAGGAATCCTCTACATTTTTTTTGTGAAATGTAGATATAATACGTCGGTAGATTTTTTACTGGGCGTAACCCGGATAGTCCCCTAGTAATCCATAAAATCCGCCGCTGAGGGTAAACGCTAGACGACGACGACGCTAAGAAATCTGTTAACAGTCGGCTGATACCGATCCCATCACACCTTAAAAAAAAATTAACTAGGCTTATTTGTTTATGCATATTTGCATAACCACAACCACATACGCATGGTGAACATTGAACAATACACACACAAGTTCCTCCCATAATTTTTATTGTTTTAATTAATGAGTTATTACTTAATTTTATGATTAAAGTATATGAATTCAATATATTCATATATACTGAAGTTTATTGTAACTATACGTAAGACTATAAATTGTATGATACAATTTCTAAGATATTCTAGAATTATAAATATTTAAACATACTTCTCTAATTAAATAAGAATGTAACTCTAAATGGTAATGTAGACACATGATTTATTTCAAACCATCTAATAAGACATCACTATACACATAACCGCATGATAATTCTAAGAAAATTGGTTTAATAGCAAAATCTTTGTGACAAATAACATACATCTTGTTGTTTTCTTATATGTTGCTTTTATTTGCTACAAAAATTAACCTTTGCAAATGATCAAGTGAAATTCCATAATTGGAAAGAATATGAATTTCTTATTTACTCAAAAAACACCATCATCAAAAAAGAAATCTTGATACAAATACATTGTTAATAAAATTCTCACAATTAATAAAGATAATAAATCTTAAAATAACATTTGCCTCTACAATTTTAAGCCTTCAGTGATAATCAAACTAAACAAATCTATTTTTTCATCTCTGGATAAAAAGTTTAAAACAAAATCGGCTGCGTTCAAATAAAATGACTTGATTTATGTCATTAAACCTAACATATGGTAGAAAAAACTGATTATAACAATTAAACAGATGCAAGCATTATCTAAAGATTTGTCAATGCTAAAACTAAAATATAAAACAACCTCATCAATCAATTCAATATAATGTTTAAAATTTACAATATGCAATACAAATTATGTACATTTAAATTAATGCATGGATCTACAAAGAATTACAAAATGAAGTTAGTTTTGTATTGAAAACAAATTTTTTTAAAATAGTCTAAACAATAAAGAAATTTACAATTCAAATACTTAAAAAAAAAATGTACATTATGCTTAAACTGCAAGGCTTCTTCAACAAGTCTAAAACATTAAGGCTCCAATTGGTAACCATAATTTAGGAAAAGAATGAGGATAAATCTGATATACTTCTTCATTCTTCAAAAATTTTACCATTTACAAGAAACATTATTTCCTCATCATTCCTCCACATTCCTCATAAAATGAGGAACAATAGAACAAAAATGTTCCACCCCAAAATTGATGAGGAACAAATAAAAGAACAAACATTAAAATTCGTTTTTAATTTAGAACAAATAAAAATTATTCTTATTAATTATATTTCAATCTTATAATACAATAATATTCATATTTTCACAGTATATTGGCAGAAAAGTATTTTTGATACAATATTTCATGTTAAATTAATCTAAAGGCTTTATTTGGAAATTGTATGAATAGTAAAATTATTTAAAAGATGTTTATATCATAAATAAAAACTAAAGAATATTTTAAATAATTTTTATAATTTTATTGTAGGTTAATATTAACTATCAGTATTTAATATGATGTATCTAAAATTTAATTCTGAAATTTTATTTTTAAACCAAATGTAAAATTTATTTATATACATTTGAAGTAGTATTAGTATTTTTTCTTAATTGATTTATTTAATATTTAATATATTTATAAAAATATAGTTATTGTTTGGTCACCAGTTATTATTTTGTTCTTTTTCTACATCTTTTCATTTTATTCCTCAAAAATTGTTTATTTTCGTATTGTTCTTTTTATTCATTTTCTTTTTGTTACTCTAATGGTTATCTGTAGAAGCGTAACTGAATTTTATTTTTGTTATGGAATTGTTTTCAATAATCCATTAAATATTTTTTATAGAATATACGTATAATGCTCATCTTTGATTTGGTTAAGATTTTGAAAATATTAATTTGAAATTCAAATTTATTTAAATTAGAAAATAAATAAGAACAATTAAAATTAACTTCGATATAATTAGTTTAATCCATTGACATAAAATATAGATTACTTAAACTAGATCTTAACAATAACTATACAAATAAATGAATATTGGATAATCTCATAAATTTCGTTAGGAATTTATCTTTTAAAGATTTTCTTAGACAATATAAAAACATTATTAAACAAATTTCTAAACAAGGTAAATAATAGAAACAAATTTAAAGGCAAAAAATAATTTTTTTTTGTCTTAAAAGGTCAATATCCTCACTCGCTCAATAAATTACCACTAGGTAACAACCCGCACTATATGCGGGATAAATCAATCTAAAAAAAGTTATTATAAGTAAAATTATTATCCTATAACCAATATTTGTTTGTGTCAAACATAATATGTAACTAAAGTTTTTTATTTATTTATTTAAATCTGTGTTGTTTCGTGTAAAAAATACGTTTAACCCGTGAAATCTTTGAATGTGTAAGAGGTTTTATGATAGAGAAAATATCGATAAAATGTTACTATTTATTGCAACATGCCTTTTGTGTGGTTTAAAAATCAAATTCATATCTCTTATTCTTTATTTTGTAATCATAACAATTTTGCATATTTCTTATGTAACCATAACAACATATACTAAATTACTCGGTAGTTTAATTATTTTATTTTATTATATGTTAGTAATAATCAGATTCTAAACTAAATTTTCTGAAGATAATCTAATTTATTGATTCAATATTTGTGATTAGGCTATTTAAATCTTTTGAATTAGTCGGTTTGTTAATATTTTCTACAAATGACGGATTATTACCAAAAAAAACATTATGAAAAAAATTAATAAAATTCCAAAATCAATGTATCCGTGTAAGTATACATTTCACCCGTAAAATATGTGAAAGTGGTAAAGAAAATATTTATAAAATGTGACAATTTATGGCAATATATATTTTTGTGTGCTTTAAAAATTAAATTTATATTTATGGTTAATCGAGTAACTATAACAGTTTTGCATAATCTAATAATCACTCATTTTAAATATATTATGATTTTTTTTAGTACTAAGTTTATTTATAATGATAAGGGTTATTGTCTTGTTCCTTTTTAATATCACATAGATCATTGTACAATTAGAATGTATATTCCTATTCGGTTATCAATATTTCCATTTTTAATGAATAATCACACTAAATGTTGAGATTAATTAGTTTACATACTTAGATATATATAAATAATCACACATGATATCCCCTAATTTGTTGTCAATTTTATATTTATTTATGAATATATATAAATCTATATTTATTGGGAATTAAGTTTCTTTTAATGAGTTGCAGATAATTCAGGGATGATATATTTCTTTTTATAATCAATTATAATAACTATTGAAAGCTTGTTATTTAAATTATTATGGTAATAATCCTAACATAAAAAATAACATTTTGTTTTTATATGATTTTGTTAATAAGTTATATGTTCTTTATTTTTATTAACTTTATATTAATAATAAAAATGTATGTTAGATAGTTTTGTTTTCTGTTTTTTTTTCTTTCTCATCAATATATAGTTTGTTCCATTATTTTGTTTCATAAATAAAAATAGTTATTTTGGCCTTTAAAGTTTATATAGCCTTCCTTATACAGTAGTAAGTATTGGGGTGGTGGATGGCTTCGTCTAACTTTTTCGTTTGGCTGAAATAAACCTCTCTAGCGACTATCGCCGAAGTCAACATGTATGTTGAACACGTCAAATCGATCGACGAAAAACCTAAGATCTGGTTTACGTGATATGATCAATTCAGTTTCCTAAACCTTATTTGGGTTTTGGAGAATTAACCAAGGTATACAATTCCTTTAGAAGACCCTACCTTTAAAAGATCATGCTTTAAAGAAAGTTTATATTTTAAAAATTAATTCAAGTCATACTTTATATTAATTTCCAAAAATTAATGACAATAAATCTAAAAAAGTTAGTATTACATAAATAAGAAAATGTTATTATATAAAGTTGGATTTTGAAAGTTAGCCATTAACAAAATTTTGACATGTGTCAAGTCATCAATCTCAGATTTTGACATATGTAAAAATTAATATTTAATAGGAATTAAAAAAAATAATTCAAAAACACTGCTTTCAACTTTTTTTAATTGGAAATTTTTTTATAATGGGAAGGTATTTTTTTATTTTTTAAACCAAAATTTTCTCCTACTTTCTCCTTTTTCAGTTGGGAATAGATAAGATTAATATGTTGACCAAAAAAAAAGATTAATATATGCGTCTTCTTTTCCTAATACTGTATTTTAAAATTTATTGTAGTATTTTTAGATTGTTTTATTTAGTTTATATTTTCATATTTGAATTATTTGGGACTCATATATTACCATGCTTATAATTTTCTATTGTTTCTTTAATTATGTCAAATTAATTTTCTTGTAATTTATCACCCTTGATTGGTTCGTCATAAAACCTTCTTTTTTTTGCAAACATAATTGTTACCATTATTCATTCAATCTGAAAGGAAGATAACGAGTAAAAGCTCATCAATCTAATGAATAGATAAAATAGGCTAATCAAACACAAGTCTACAACAAACATAGATAGATAGATTGGAAAAAAATAAATTGTTGTTGATAGATCCATAGAAGCTCAAAGACTCTGACACCCTGGTTTGCGGAAAGGTTTAAAAGAATTGATTTGACCGCATACGTCACCAAAATGCACTTACTTTTTTGTTCAAGGGTCCTGAGAGAACTTCATGATGAGTGAACTTCCTGGAAGTGATCGTCGAAACTGTGTGAGTGAGGACAAAACACAGGAAAATATTATTTGTTGATTTGTAATGTTGGTAAACAAGTTTTTAAAGCCTTCCAGACGTAACAAACCGGCCATCAAATATGGGTGGATCCACGAGCCGGAAATAGATGTAGGGCCCACTTAGGAAGTTGGGCCCATGGATTGAGAGTGGACATGGGCTCACTAAGCAAGGTGGTGGTTGAGGCGTTATAGAGACAGAGGTTGCATCAAGGTGTGTCAAAGACACTTCCACAAATACATTGGGAAATTTAACATTAGTTACTATCAAAAAATTTTGTGACATTAGAAAAGGTTAATACTTTTATTAGTTGTGGGAGCAAGCCATTTTGAGATAGCAAAAAGACGTGAACATTTTCTCTCCATACAGGAGGAGGGCAGAGCCGAGGTTCTCTCTATGGTGGAGAAGACTGGACACAACGTTATCTACCTAAGGGAGAAAGGTGGAGGAAGTTGGACGCAAGGTTATCTTTCCAAAGGAGGAAGGCGGAGCCAAAGTTTTCTCCATTGTGGAGGAGGTTGGACGCAAGGTTCTCTCCATAAGGCATAAGGGCGGAGCTGAGGTTTTTTCCATGGCGGTCATACATTATTGTGATGATGCATCATTGAGTAGTATATTATGTAATATATACACACATTAAGCCAACTATTTTACTTTCACTTTGGCATAGTTACTATCACAATTACATTGGGAAATTTAACATTAGTTACTATAAAAAGTTTTTGTGACGTTAGAAAAAGGTTTTTACTTTCATTTGTTGTCGGAGCAAGCTATTTTGAGGTAGAAAATAGACGTTCTCTCTATGGTAAAGCCGAGGTTCTCTCTATGGTAAAGCCGAGGTTCCCTCTATGGTGGAGAAGGTTAGACAAAAGGTTATCTCCTCAAGGGAGGAAGGTGGAAGAGGTTGGACGCAAGGTTCTCTCCATAAGGGATTAGCGTAGAGCCTAGGTTTTCTCCGTGGTGGTCATACATTATTGTGATGATACATCATTGATTAGTATATTATGTAATATATTTTTTATTCAAAATATTTTTCGAGCCAACAATTTTAGTAATTAAAAAACTGTGCAGAAGTGAAAGTACAATAGTTGGCTTAATGTGTTTATATAGACATTTTCTATGTGGTGATAAAGAATATAATTGTAACATAGAGTATGTTTAGGTGTAAAAAATACACTTTTAATAGTAACATACATAAAAGATTTGTAAATGGATATAATCAGTGTATTATAACAAAAATAAAAATTTATAAATAACATACAACAAATTTTAATATATTTTTGTTAAATTTAATTTAATTTATAAAACTCTAAACCCGCACATCGGGGGTCCTCATATAGTGGTCTTTATATAGTTGCAAAGATAGAAATTCCAGAGTGAGTTTTGAGATTTTTGATTTTATAAAAATTATAATTTATTGTTAAGATACCATCATTATTTAGTTTATAATTATTTGATTTTAAATAAATGTTCTAAAAATTGTAAATGATATTTATTTTGTAAAGATTCATTGCCATAATAAAATTTGTAATTACAATTGTTAAGATTGTGATCTTAATATAAGGAAATCAATTAAAGATTGTGGATTAAATTTTGGAGTAAATAACAAATTTATAAGATTACAGTTTGAACTAAAGTAACTAATTAAAAGTATAAGATCATAATCTTGGCGAATGTTACTAAGCGAAAGTTGCAATATTATTTGGCTTGATCAGAAAGTTTAGCAATAAATTTGCATTCTTATTTTTGGAAACAAAGAATTCTAGAAATGAATTCTAATATTTATGTGATTAATATTACCGCATATCAATTTTTTATTTTTTATTTATAAATTCAATTTTGTCACAAATATAAATATGGTTATCTAAATTTTTCGTATAACCACATAAATTAAATTATTACATAACTATCTAATGATTATAACACATGATTTTAGTTTGGATTTCTAAATCCATTAAAACCATAGAACCAATAACCCTGTGTGTGGGTGTATAAATTTCTTATTAAGAATTTTCAATCTCAAGTTTTGAAACTTTGAAGAGGTTACAATATAAGGCATCAGAAAATAGAGGGGCTCAAAACAAAATACAAAATTTCTCGAATTGATTCGGTTTTTGAAGTTTGAACTTTCGAGTTCCTTCCTCTCCGTTTTTCGTACATTAACTGAAAAAAAAAAACTCAAATTCCTTTCTACACTTGTCTTCCTCTGCTATGGCGAACGAAGACGAGTTTCAATCCTCCGTTTTGGGAAGAGAAAGATGGAGAATTCTTAAATGTGTTGACTAATTACCGCAGTGAGAAGCGGCCTGAATCTTTGCGTGGAGGTGTGTTTGCTGATGATATGGGCTTAGGTAAGACCCTTACTTTGCTTTCACTCATAGCTTTTGATAGATATGGTAATGATGCCACCACCAGTACGCAGACTGAAGAACCTGTGGAAGTAGTAGAAGGAGACAAGAAGGGTAAAAAGAGGGGAAGAGGTAAGAGCAGTGAAAGCGGAACGAAGAAGAAGCAGCGTAAATCTGATGATGTTAATGTAGTCTCAGAAGAAGACAACGTTGATTGTTTGTCCACCTTCTGTGTTTTCAGCATGGATTACACAGCTAGAGGAGCATACTGTACCTGGAAGCTTGAGAGTGTATATGTATCACGGTGGGGAAAGAACAGACGATGTTAACGAGCTTATGAAGTGCGATATAGTGCTGACCACTTACGGTACTTTGGCTGTTGAAGAATCGTGGGAAGACTCTCTTGTCAAGAAGATGGAATGGCTGAGGATCATTCTTGACGAGGCACATACCATTAAGAATGCAAATGCTCAACAGAGCCGAGCGGTTAGTAATTTGAAAGCTTCCCGCAGATGGGCTGTGACAGGAACTCCCATTCAGAACGGTTCTTTCGATCTGTACTCTCTGATGGCGTTTCTTCGGTTTGAGCCTACCAAATATAAGTTATCTTACAAATGTGTTATCTTACAAATTTTTCTACAATGAATTTGATAGGTTATATTTCCTACCAAATAACTACCATTTTTTTACGAAAACAGCTAGCATAGGAAATGGGAAAAAAATATTCCTACAAAAACGGATCGTGAGTTACTGGTATAATATATCTTATGAAACTCCTACTAACATTAAAGTCATAGGAAACTTTGTAGGATATAGGATTTCTTTAGAACTATAATATAATATATTCCTATGTGAAAATTAAAGTATATTTGGATGAGAAATTAATATTAAAAATTGGACAAATAGAAAAATATCTCACATTGGAACTGTGAAACATGGAGAAAAATTATTACGTATGTGAGAGGAAATATATGTGTTGACACAAGTGTTCATGAAAGCGGTCTAGGCGGCCGTCTAGGTACCGTTTAGGTGTTAAGCGCTCAACAAATGCGTAAACGACCATCTAAACCGCCTAAAATCACATAAATATTATTTTATTAAATATTTAATTTTTGACTACATATATTTAAAATTTGAAAATTTATATTCATATACATAATTATAAACGTTCATATGTTATTATTCTAAATTAATAGGGGTGGGCAATTCGATTTAAGTTCGGGTTCAGTTTGGGTTCGGTTCAGTCCGGTTTGTTCGGTTTTGTTAAAACTCTAACCAAACTCAACCGAAGTTAGTTTGGTTTGGTTTGTGTTCGGTTCGGTTTGGTTTGGTTTCAGTTGGTTCAGTTTTAATTCGGTTTAAGAATCAATTAATATAACATAATAAAATTGATTATGGTTTTATAATAGTTAATTAATCAAATAAATTAGAAAAGATAGAAAATTAAAATGAAAACCTAATATTAAATATAATATAATTTATATTTATATTTAGTTGATTTTATTAGTAAAGTTAAAATAATGTAAAATAGAAATAAAATGCAAGTTATAATAGATAAGATCACATATTTATAATTTTAATAATATTATTAATTAATTTAAGAAACACATTAAAACTGAACCGAACCATTTGGGTTAAGAATAAACATAACCGAATGGTTGGTGTGTAGGATTGGGTTTGGTTTGGGTCGGTTTGAGTTCGGTTGGTTCGGTTCAGTTTGGTTCGATTCGGTTTAAATGCCCACCCCTATAAATTAAATAAATACATTTTTCTAATTTTTGTTTATGATTTATTATTTAGTATATTGTCTAACATCTATTTTTAGATAAATTCATATATAATATCATATATATAATGTTTTATGTTGTAAATGCTTAAATCGTCTTAAAACGACTAAACTCCGATTAGGCGTTCTAGGGGCTAGACGCTGAGTCACTCAAAGTATTAAGACCAAATTATGGTGTAACAATTTCTCTGGTGGCAAAGAGCTTCCTGAGGCCATGAAAGAACAACATGAAATTTTTGTTTCTTATTGCCAGAAATTTACACTAATTTCACTAAAAAAAGTGTGCCCATACTAATTTCACTAAGAAAGCATGCCTATACTAATTAATAAGGGAATGATAGTTAACAAAAAAAAAAAGGGAATTATAGTCATAAGCAGGTTCAGCTAGCTTTGACATAAAGCTCTGCGAGTTGGTGCTTTAGGCAGCATAAATATGTTACCAATTTCAGGGAAGGAATTTTGATATTAAGTCTAGTGGTCGACACTCGAGTGGTTCATGTTACAAGTGTTGGGTTTCAATCTTAGAAAACTGATATCTTTAACATTTTTTTTCTTTGTTTTTGTAAACAGATTTCAGCCTTTTAGGCATTAAATGATCTTGGGCCGGCCATACTTACAAAAATCTCATGTCATTGGCTTGCCAAGCTAGGCCGACAAGAGTAACCACTTATTCAATAATTTCCACACAACTCTGCAAACTTGTTATTTAAGATAAACTACGCCATAATATGTAAAAGTGCGATTAAATAAGAACAAGCATCTGGATGGAGCTTGCTTCTTTTTTTTTACCATATGAAAACTAGCGGTTACAAAAGACTTAATGAGAAGATCGAGGTGCATACAGGATAGAGAAAGACAATAGAGTTAATTATGCATCATTCCAGGCAACATCCCACCCTAGATGGGTTCTCTTCGACAAAATCACAACCTTTTACCTTCACCTAGATGCAAAATTCTTACGAGTGGTTTGATAGTTTGATAAGCTCACTTTTAGCTGGTTGATGATTTGGTTCAATTATTAGCTTTCCACTCAATTGTTGGCTACCTAGCAAATTGTGCGAAATGGACTTCCGTAATTTTATTTCTCATTTTAAATCGAAAACACATTCTAGAAATTGAAGTTTTTCAATAACAAGAATTAAAAAGGTTCACCTTTTACAAGGAAAAAAACAAAAAGTAACAACTACTTAAAGTTTACATAACCTACGTACAAACTTTTTCCTTGTTTCTTTTAGGTTCTTTCCAACTTAAAGCATGAAAATAATTACAAGGAAAAAACAAAATGAAGAATAAGAAAAGACATAGCGTATGCTTTGCTCTGCTGTGCATGCATGCAGAAGTGGACCCGAATAGCTTCCCATCTCCGTCAACCTAGTGGACCCACTACGCAGCACCGAGTTGACTCAGAGATTCTCTCCGAGTCAAAAACTCATCTTTCACGGTGTTAATTCGCCGTGCTTAAACTGTCCTCTCTCGTCACTTGGGTTTACATAGTTTACGTTTGTGCATTTCTAGAAAAAACAAATATCATAAACAGAGGAATCCTACCTTTTCTTCAAATTCATACACACAAATATATTTAAACGACGACGTGCGTTACCAAACTACTGGTTCCTGTCGGGGGTTGGGGTACCGTCGGTAGTGGCCGGAGGGGACGAGTCGAGAAGATTACGGTTTACCATTAATAATGGCCAAGTACTGTGTTGACTTCCCACACCAAGAAAGTCTCTCGTGAAGCCTCCTTCATCAACTTCCGTAGTTTTCATATTCTCCGTTTGCTTGTTGTTGAAGATGGAGGTGTTACTCATTAGACCAAAAGCCTTGCTATTGTTTAAGCTTGATGATGATCTCTTTGATCCCATTTGAGCCGCCTTTTGTAACAATGCCGTGGCTGACATGGATGCTATTTGTCCACCGTTTTGGCTGTAATCATTAGCGTTGTTGAGTGCTTCCGAAGAGAACAAAGAACCACTAGTTACAACCTTTTTGATCTCATGTTCCTCTTCATTCTTGGAGATTCCCCTTTGGAGAATGTTGTTATTGTTGTTTTCGTTGAGAAGCCATTGATGAGATGATTGTCCTTGTAAATGCCATAGATTTTGAAGCGAGTCGGATGCGCTACGAGTTGATGGGGAGGCATAAACATTGGGTTGTATGGGGAGCTGGTTGGTGAAGGTTTGTCCCAAAAAGGTTTGGCGCTGGTTATTGAAACCCGGTTGATCCAATTGGGAAGATGTAGTATGTCCATGTTGATGATTTTGATTGATGTTTCCAAGGTTGACTTCAGCGTCCGGGGCATTGTGTAGATATGCGGGTGTGGCTGAAGCTGCAGCTGGTGGAACTGAGACGAATCTTGCACTCTCTTCAGCTAAGGCGTCACAGAATGCTCTATGTGTGATGAAACTATCTTTCCTGTTCCATTTCAATCATCCAATATACTAATTTAATAACGTTTACATATATATATATATATATATATATATAATCTGTTAAATGACGATGATAGTTAAAAGCAGCATATGTTTTTAATCTGATGTTTGTATAAACATTGTCGTTCATTAATTTAATTTTGCTCTTTAACAAATATAAAATAAATAAATAAACTTACAAAATGGTGTTGTAATATACCTGGAAAAGAGGGTACCACAGTCACATCTGTATTCCCTAGTACCACAAATCTTGCTATGAGCTTTCCAATCGGACATGACAGCATACTTCTTGGAACACTTGTCACATTTCCACTTCTTCTCACCGTGTTTCCTGCTGAAATGCTTCTTGATTCCAGTTAAGTCGCCGAGAGCTCGGCCCGGGTCGTGGTGTACGCAAGTCTTCTCAGGACAGATGTACACTTTTTTCTTAATTTGGTCCTTGTTCGTCCTTTGCTTTAGCTTCCATGGAAGGTTATGGCCTCTCCGGTGAAGCTGAAGGTTCTGGTCTCTCTTAAACCCTTTGTTGCAAATCTCGCAGATGAACCGGTTAGTCGCCATGAGGGAGTTTGGCGATAGAGCGATAACTTCTGCATCTGGATCTGGTTTATAAATTTAATTTACCAAATTAAAACCAGTGAATTAATATATACGGAAACATGACAAGAGAAAAGAAAAAAAGAGATCCAAAGTTGGAAAAATATTGTTCTTGATCGAAACATGACGAAAAAAAAAAGTTATCAAGAAATATAACTATCCTATAATCAAAACTCTTTAGATTTAGATTAAGTGTTTATAGACATGCCTGGATTTCCCGGTAGATTTCGCTTCCTCTTGGCTGAGTTTGAGGAGGAAGGATTAGGGTTAGGGTTAGGATTTGGGGTGATGTGTTCTTGGTGAAGGACATAGCTGGGAAATGAGAGTTGATGATGATGATCATCTGGCATCATCATGTTAATGTGGGTTTAGTTGAGAGACAGAGAGAGAGAGAGAGAGAGAGAGAGAGAGAGAGAGATAGTTTCAAAGTAAGAAGACAAAACAGGTGGACAAAGAGATATACAGGAACACTCTTTAATTTGTCATACAGTTCTCTACTAAATCAAGTAAAATTCTGAGAGCAAGAAGACAGAGAGGGTTATGAAGAAGAAAACAAGTAAGAATGTAACTAATTTTATATTTCCATTATATTATATATAGAGAGTATATTAAAAAGAATACACCTAATTTACAGAAATATATACTACAAGAAATATTTATGTTTCTTTTCTTTTATTGTGAACCTCAAAAAGTTAAATATTTAATTATGTAAGCTGACTGGATTGTTTGCTTACGGCTATTAGCGTACAAGAAGTTCAACTATTGCTTTGAAAATTAAGCATATGAGAATTTTGACTTTAGNTTTTTCTTTGTTTTTGTAAACAGATTTCAGCCTTTTAGGCATTAAATGATCTTGGGCCGGCCATACTTACAAAAATCTCATGTCATTGGCTTGCCAAGCTAGGCCGACAAGAGTAACCACTTATTCAATAATTTCCACACAACTCTGCAAACTTGTTATTTAAGATAAACTACGCCATAATATGTAAAAGTGCGATTAAATAAGAACAAGCATCTGGATGGAGCTTGCTTCTTTTTTTTTACCATATGAAAACTAGCGGTTACAAAAGACTTAATGAGAAGATCGAGGTGCATACAGGATAGAGAAAGACAATAGAGTTAATTATGCATCATTCCAGGCAACATCCCACCCTAGATGGGTTCTCTTCGACAAAATCACAACCTTTTACCTTCACCTAGATGCAAAATTCTTACGAGTGGTTTGATAGTTTGATAAGCTCACTTTTAGCTGGTTGATGATTTGGTTCAATTATTAGCTTTCCACTCAATTGTTGGCTACCTAGCAAATTGTGCGAAATGGACTTCCGTAATTTTATTTCTCATTTTAAATCGAAAACACATTCTAGAAATTGAAGTTTTTCAATAACAAGAATTAAAAAGGTTCACCTTTTACAAGGAAAAAAACAAAAAGTAACAACTACTTAAAGTTTACATAACCTACGTACAAACATTTTCCTTGTTTCTTTTAGGTTCTTTCCAACTTAAAGCATGAAAATAATTACAAGGAAAAAACAAAATGAAGAATAAGAAAAGACATAGCGTATGCTTTGCTCTGCTGTGCATGCATGCAGAAGTGGACCCGAATAGCTTCCCATCTCCGTCAACCTAGTGGACCCACTACGCAGCACCGAATTGACTCAGAGATTCTCTCCGAGTCAAAAACTCATCTTTCACGGTGTTAATTCGCCGTGCTTAAACTGTCCTCTCGTCACTTGGGTTTACCTAGTTTACGTTGAAAAAAAAAATCATAAACAGAGGAATCCTACCTTTTCTTCAAATTCATTCACACAAATATACTTAAACGACGACGTGCGTTACCAAACTACTGGTTCCTGTCGGAGGTTGGTGTACCGTCGGTAGTGGCCGGAGGGGACGAGTCGAGAAGATTACGGTTTACCATTAATAATGGCCAAGTACGGTGTTGACTTCCCACACCAAGAAAGTCTCTCGTGAAGCCTCCTTCATCAACTTCCGTAGTTTTCATATTCTCCGTTTGCTTGTTGTTGAAGATGGAGGTGTTCCTCATTAGACCAAAAGCCTTGCTATTGTTTAAGCTTGATGATGATCTCTTTGATCCCATTTGAGCCGCCTTTTGTAACAATGCCGTGNGGACAGATGTACACTTTTTTCTTAATTTGGTCCTTGTTCGTCCTTTGCTTTAGCTTCCATGGAAGGTTATGGCCTCTCCGGTGAAGCTGAAGGTTCTGGTCTCTCTTAAACCCTTTGTTGCAAATCTCGCAGATGAACCGGTTAGTCGCCATGAGGGAGTTTGGCGATAGAGCGATAACTTCTGCATCTGGATCTGGTTTATAAATTTAATTTACCAAATTAAAACCAGTGAATTAATATATACGGAAACATGACAAGAGAAAAGAAAAAAAGAGATCCAAAGTTGGAAAAATATTGTTCTTGATCGAAACATGACGAAAAAAAAAAGTTATCAAGAAATATAACTATCCTATAATCAAAACTCTTTAGATTTAGATTAAGTGTTTATAGACATGCCTGGATTTCCCGGTAGATTTCGCTTCCTCTTGGCTGAGTTTGAGGAGGAAGGATTAGGGTTAGGGTTAGGATTTGGGGTGATGTGTTCTTGGTGAAGGACATAGCTGGGAAATGAGAGTTGATGATGATGATCATCTGGCATCATCATGTTAATGTGGGTTTAGTTGAGAGACAGAGAGAGAGAGAGAGAGAGAGAGAGAGAGAGAGAGATAGTTTCAAAGTAAGAAGACAAAACAGGTGGACAAAGAGATATACAGGAACACTCTTTAATTTGTCATACAGTTCTCTACTAAATCAAGTAAAATTCTGAGAGCAAGAAGACAGAGAGGGTTATGAAGAAGAAAACAAGTAAGAATGTAACTAATTTTATATTTCCATTATATTATATATAGAGAGTATATTAAAAAGAATACACCTAATTTACAGAAATATATACTACAAGAAATATTTATGTTTCTTTTCTTTTATTGTGAACCTCAAAAAGTTAAATATTTAATTATGTAAGCTGACTGGATTGTTTGCTTACGGCTATTAGCGTACAAGAAGTTCAACTATTGCTTTGAAAATTAAGCATATGAGAATTTTGACTTTAGATAGATAATAGTCATCGGTTTATAATTATATATACATATCATGTACTTTTATTTCAATTAAGTTGATGAATGTTTTTACACTAGTATTCTTAATATAAATCCCACAAGACTTAGAGAAGTAAGCGCTAGATATTTCTAGGTTCGATGACTTGAAAAAATGGGATATGTCCTATTTTTTCCAAGAAAGCTTCAATTTTTTTTTTGGGGGTCGTCGGTACAAATTTAATACAATAAATAAATTTGTTTTATTATTTGTGATAGTAAGCTTTTGGACACTTGCAAAGAGTCCTGTAGCATAAAACCAAAAAGAAAGCTGGCGAAGAGGGAATCTCTCTCTCTTCACACACGACTGTTCCTCTTACAAGTCGGTCAGCGATAGACTCAAACTGGACCACTGTCTATATACTCTCACCTACGTAAGTAACGTAACGTAAGTATATATACGTACGTACTCAAGTCAAATATACGAACAATCTAGAAATGTAGAAATGCATATACAGTTCTGTGGATCTTTAAACTTCATGTCAGTTCTAACCGTATGTTTTATCCCATATACAGTGAATTCATTCACATAAATTACAAATTATAATAATCCTAATTATGCCTTACAAAAAAACTAATAGCTAAGTTGAACCAAGGTTAGGTACCACTACAAAACAAGATAATGAGTTTCTTCACACCTTTTGCAAAACAATATGGCTCGTAAAATCAAATAAGAAAAAAAAAATCTTTGTCGTAACTAAAAGTTAAATAAAAATTAAGTTGGATGGTTTACTTTCTTATACGTTTGTATTGTAAATTAAAATTACTACTCAGGAGAACCATTTTAGTTACAAGTTTAAGATCCTAACTGATGATTAATTACGAGGAGATTATGATATTCAATTTAGATCCATTACTTCTTGATTAATCAAATAGAAAAATTCTTATAAATTATATGTTGACTTCTTTTTAAGTAAATTATATGAGATCAATTTCATGATTCTTTATTTTATCTGGAATCTCTAAGAAGTAAGAACCTAGGTAAGTTGCTGATCTTAAATCCTAACAACTTCTTGGGTAAGAAAGAATAAAATCCAAAGAAGTGATGTAGAGTTCTAAAATAGACACAAGGGTCGACAAGGTATGGATGGGGTCCCCATAGATAAAGGAGATAGATATCATCTGATTGTTTAGACAAAGAAATGACTGTTCCCTCTTTGCTTCTCCCTATCCAAAAATTTCTCTGAATTTTTCTTTACTGTAGTTTTTTTTTCCTTTATGGAATCAGAAATGATTTGAGCATTTTGAATAGAGGTAATCTTGTGCTAGCAAGAAAAACAAAAATGAATTCGTATATGTAAACATGTTAGTGATCATGCAAGTATTCTCAGTCTGCAAGTTGATTATAATATTTAAGACACAGTCCATTGATTCTGCCAACCAAAATAATTTTTAGATTTTGTTTGTCTTATTGGGGGAAAAAATAAGACAGATCTTTAAACTTATGTCTACTTTATTTATGTAAATGTTTTTCCCGTGTTTTTTTATTGATTTTGGCGATAAATAAAATTGTTACTTCACTAATAAGTAAGTTTTACTGTTTTTTTTTGAGTAAATATTTGTTGGGTCTACAACATACGGTAATCGGGTAATGTGATTGAAGTCGAACTCCAGTATAAAAACCACAAAACTAAACATTAAACAATTTAACTAAAAAAATATATGATCTAATCGGTAACGTACCTAAAACTGTACAAAAAAACTGTAAAATAGAATTGTAAACCGGGCTGAGTAAAGTTATTAGTAAAGCTTTGTAAAGCTTTTTGATTGATAAATTTTAAAGTTGTATATTTGTACAATTCTATAAAGTGATTACCATTCGATACCATATACTTTCCTTATCATGTTCATGGTACTGTATTTCTTTGTAATATATGTTTTAATTTAATTTATATGGCTATCAATGTTGGAAATATTATTTGGATGGCATTCACTGTAGTGGGCTTAATATGATTGGTATGTGGCCCATTAGAAGGTTGAATATGAATTCGAGATATGTAGGAATCTGGATCTTTGGGGTTTTTGAAAGTATTTAGATCGTGATCTGTTATATCAAATTTAGATCTGAATCTCAGATATCCGTGAAAACATCTGGATATCCGTGAAAACATCTGTTTTTATACGTATGTAAACTTTAATTATCTTATTTGTAAATTCAAACCAACATATAATTTTGTTTTAACTGTAAAATCTAAATTTGAACCACTTTATTTGTAAATCCAAATCGATATATAATTTTGTTGTAGTTGTGTAACATTCGCGAACAAAACTTTGAGTTTTGGGGATGGGTGTCGATCAACACCAGCAATTTTTGATTTGATGAAATTGTTTTAAATCGTCGTTTTGGCACAGTTTGGTTTAAGTGGGATCCCAAATCGAGGTTGAGAAATCGATATCAGGGTTTTGAGAATAACACTTTTAGCCGTTCCAGAGAAAAATTAGAGAGAAAAGAGAGAAGAGAGAGTGTTCTTGGGAGATTTGGGAGATTCAAGGCTGTTCTTGAGAGATCTGAAGCTTGTTAGGAGGGTTGGATTCATCGTGGTGGGTCAGAAACTTCCTGCAAAGAGGTGAGGTCATGACCATGGCTGATCTATGCCTGAGATTTCCTTTTGTCTTGCTTGTTTTGTGATGTTGTTGTGTTTTCCTTGCTTGTTATAGGTTTCCTACGGATCCATATGGCTTTGGGAATGAGTTTTGGATGGTTTGGAGGTGATGAGAAGCGAGATTCGACTCTCGGCTTCGAGCAGATTGCGTCCGTTGAGTCAGTGTCAATCGATACCAGGTGGATGTCAGTCGACATCATGGGGCAGCATCGAACGACACTGTGGGGTAGTGTCGGTCGATACCAATGCCAGTGTCGGTCGACATTTGGCTTGTGTCGGTCGACGCCTCCTTTCCAGTGAAGACGATTTGTTTCCTGGTTTGTATGTCTTGTTTGTTGATTGTGTTTGACATTGATATCTCAATTGCTTGTGTGTATAGCCCAGTAGATAGGAGGATTGCCTCACTGAGTGTTTATCAAATACTCATGCATCTCAATTTGTGTTTGTGGTGCAGGTAAATGCATAGTGTGATCGTGGAATCAAGGCAATGAAGATGAAGATATTCTAGTGACTCGATTGGTTGTTGTCTGGCTTCTGTTAGGTTGCTAGAGTTGAGTCCTAGAATGTTGTTTAGGATTGCTGGTTATTTGATTCCTGATGTTTGGAGTATTGGTTAATTGTTATGAATTAATTTGGTTATTGGATTATTGGTTAATTGGTATTGTTATGTTATCCGCTATTGTGTGATTGTGGTTAGGTGGTTAGTGGGTTTGAGACCACTAGCTTAGATTATTATTATTATTATTATTTTTATTATTATTATTTATTATTTATTAAAAAAAAACAGGTCGGGTCGTTTCAAATTGTAAAATCTAAACCCTAATAATCTCATTTGTAAACCCAAACTGACATATAATTTTGTTCTAATTATAAAATATAAATCCGAACCACCTCATTTGTAAATCCAAACAGACATAATTTTGTTTTAATTGTAAAATCTAAACCCTAATCACTTTATTTGTAATCCCAAGCCGCTAAATATTTTTGTTCTAATTGTAAAATCTAAACCCTAATTCTCATTTATAAACCCAAATCGATCTATAACCTCGTTTAATTGTAAAATCTAAACCAAACTAATATTTAATTTTCTTTAATTTAACTTTCTTTAATTAAACCCTAATGCTTTTTAATTTAATATTGGCTTGGTTTAGATTTTATAATTAAATGAGGTTATATATCGTTTGAATTTATAAATGAGAATTAGGGTTTAGATTTTACAATTAGAACAAAAATATTTGTTGGTTTGGGTTTACAAATAAGGTGATTAGGGTCTGGATTTTACAATTAAAACAAAATTATGTTGGTTTGGGTTTATAAATGAGGTGGTTAGAATTTATATTTTAAAATTAAAACGAAATTATATGTCAGTTTGGGTTACAAATGAGGTTATTAGGGTTTAGATTTTACAATTTAAACGAAATTATATATCGGTCTGGGTTTACAAATAAAGTGGTTAGGATCTCATCCTCCAAATCCCTAGATGCATCGACCGATAAAATTCCTCGCATCTCCGTCAAATCTTCATTGCATCGACCGATGCACATCTTGCATCGATCGATACGTACAATCGTGTGAAGCATCGCCGAACACGATCTCATCTGACTCCTCTTGTCTCCGTGGAGCCGAAAACGACCACAAAACTCACGATAAATACTCATACACAAGCACATAATCATTCATCACCCAAAATCACATTAAATAAACATCTAATTGCTTCGCTCACCATTGTCATGCACTCACCTTTGAGAATGACGAATCTGATTCTACAACCCACAAAAATAGCCTCCTAGCAAGCTCCTCTCACGTCCTCAGTCTCAGATCTCCACTCCCAAGGATAGATCTCATAGAAAAAGGTAAGGAACTTCTTGGGGTGAGAGACGGTAACCTAGTACATCCAGTACACTCTATATGGTGTTCTAGTTCACCATGGTGAAGACGTCAATTGTGGTCACTACACCTTCTTTGTTTGCAGTTCAAGTGCAAAATGGTATTGGCTTAATGACGACAAGGTAAGCATCAGTGGTCTATGTTCTCTGCTCTAATAACACCAACGAATAGTTTATTGGCTTTGATTATGTACATGAAGAAAGCTTTATTATTAGTACTTATCTGATTCAATGACTGAATTTCTTCAAAGCCAAAACCAGAGATTAGCATTTCATAATTACCATAGGCACATTTGTGTACCTACCTATCCTAGATAATAAAATAATCAACAATGAGTATTGATCTTCTCCCATTGGAAAAAGAGTTAGAATATTAAGTGTTCTAAGTGTTTATAGGATATTATACATATATCCACAAACATATATATATATATATATATATATATATATATAACAATGTTAAATTAGTGATAACAATATAGTTTAAGTAATTTTAAAATTGGAGAAAATGTCAAAATAAAACATCAATTTTCAAATTTGGAACAGAAACAATACGAACTTTCGAAATGTCATTTAAATCTCAAAATACTTGCTGATTTTTCAATAAAATAAATAAGGAGTGTTATTGGTTTATTAAATTGTATATCCAAAAATAAGAACACGTAAATTATGAAATAACATGTTTTCTCATTGGATATGAATCATCATATTTTCACTTTCAAATCCAATGAAAACATATCATAGATTTTGAAATTTAAAAACAAATCACTAAACAAATTAACATAAGATTTTAACTAGTATTTATAAATTATATAACCAATCTATATAGTATTTTGAACTATACATTCATTACACAAGATCCTTTTCTATTGGAGATACAATTACAATAAGTTGGATTATATACATTCATTACACAAATTCATTTTTCATTGTAGATACAATTACGGTAAGTTGGATTCTCCGTTTTTTTTTTTGTTTTTTTTGAATTTCTCACTTGCTCCATCTATATTAACAAATTCACTCATCTTCTTCTCTTCAATCTCATACTAATTCAAGATATTGCAAATAGCAAATAACAAATTCTTGGAAATCTTCTTTTCTTGAATCTAATACTAATATGTGAATTTTTTTCTTTTTAGCGAATGTAGCCAAGACCATGTATAAGTTGCATATGGATAAGGACTATTAAGAATACCATCATCATTTGGTAATATGGCCTGATACACATTATACTTTCCCTCACACAGATTCCTCATGGCAACATCAAAGTCCGAGTCCGTTCTGATTAGCAGAATGTTGGGAGGAAGACTTCCGTCAATGGCTCGACCCAACATCTCTTCAATCAAGAGGGATAACTAAATCTGCTTTACTTCCGAAGATGTCATCAGCATTTGGTCCTTCAAGAAACTATTTGTTTTAAAGATCGCAAACAAACATTTTTTACAACTGCCAATAATGACAACCATGATGTCCACTACATCTTCGATCACCTCCATTGCATATGTGTTGCACATGTGAGGAGGCTCTTTAACAATATTAAAAAAAAATTACAGAAATATTAAGAAGTAGATGTGAGGGTTTTGGAGACATTCATGCCAAAAGTGTTAGACTATATTTTTAAAAATAATAGATGATTTATAGATTTCTTCATTATTTTAGGTAATTTTATTGATTGAGATAAGATAAAATCTTTGAATATCTTTCTATTACTCTAATTGTTATTAATTCTCATTAATTGATTAATATTTTCTTTTATATATTAGAAAAATGAGATTTTGAGATTATAATCTTATTATATAAAGTTGGGTTTTGAAAGTTAGTCATTACCATGATTTTGACACGTGTCAAATTACTAATATGAGATTTTGACATGTGTAAAAGTTAATATTTAATATAAGATTTAAGATTACGACAAAAAACAGAAAATTTGTTTTAAACTATATTAATAATTTAAAAAGATAATTATAAAAAATTACCCAAATCAAGCAGTTTTTTAAAATAACTATAAGGAGAAAATATATATATATATATATATAATTCATAAAATTCGAAATTATAAAATTATTTACTTATTTTAATTTGAAGTTATTAATTCTACAAAAAAAACATACAAAAGGGATTAAGGAAAATATACAGAAAATTATTAATTATAAAAAAATATAAATATTCACTTCTATATAAACATAGATCATCTCATATTATTCATCTAACAAAATAATTTATTCAAAAATATTGTTTTCAAATTTGTTCTATTGGTCAAACCTTTTTGATGGGAAGATAAATTTTCCTTATTTTTTTAAACCAAAATATACTTCTACTTACAGTTTGGAATAGGTAATATTAGTATGTTGACCAAAAAAAAATGTAACATTAATATATGAATCTTCTTTTTCTAATACTATATTTTAAAATTTATTGTAGCAGTTTTATATTATTTTGTTTAATTTATATTTTCATCTTTGAATTATTTGAGATTCATATATTAATGTGCTTATAATTTTCTATTATTTTATTAATTATATCAAATTATTTTTTTTCTAATTTTTCAACCTTGATTGGTTGGTCATAGATTTTTTTTTGTGCAAACATAATTGTTACGATTCGTTCAATTTCAAAAGGAGATAAAAAGGAGAGATAAAATAGGCTAATTAAGCACAAGCCTACAAATAACATAGATATATTGGAAAAACATAAATTATTGTTGATAGATCCATAGGAGCTTGGAGACAGAGGCTACATCATAATGTTTCAAATAAACTTCCATGAATACATTGGGAATTTTAACATTAGTTACTATCAAAAAAATTTGTGACGAGCCTACCAAAAAAAAAAAAGATTTTGTGACGTTGGAAAAGGGTATTTAGTTTCATTGATTGCTGGAGCAAGCCACTTTGAAATAGCTAAAAGACGTGAACATGTTCTCTCTACACAGGAGGAAGGTAGAGCCGAGGTTCTCTCTATGGTGGACGAGGTTGGATGCAAGGTTATCTACCCAAGAGAGGAAGGAATGAGAGGTTGGATGCAAGGTTATCTTCCCAAGGGAGGAAGGCGGAACGAAGGTTCTCTCCATGGTGGAGGAGGTTGGACGCAAGATTCTCTTCATAAGGGAGGAAGGCAGAACCGAGATTCTCTCTATGGTTAGTCATACACTATTGTAATGTAAGTTATTTTTTATTCAAAATGTTTTGAGCCAACAATTTTAGTGATAAAAGAAACTATACAAAAGTGAAAGTAAAGAGACATATAATAGTTGGCTTAATCTGTTCATATTGACATTTTCTAGGTAGTGGTAAATAATATATTTGTAACATAGAGTATACCTAGGTGTAAAAAATACACTTTTAATGGTAACATACATAAAAATTTTGTATATAGATATAAATTAGTGTATTATAGCAAAAAAATAATAAAAAAATAATGTACAATAAATNCATAAATTATTGTTGATAGATCCATAGGAGCTTGGAGACAGAGGCTACATCATAATGTTTCAAATAAACTTCCATGAATACATTGGGAATTTTAACATTAGTTACTATCAAAAAAATTTGTGACGAGCCTACCAAAAAAAAAAAAGATTTTGTGACGTTGGAAAAGGGTATTTAGTTTCATTGATTGCTGGAGCAAGCCACTTTGAAATAGCTAAAAGACGTGAACATGTTCTCTCTACACAGGAGGAAGGTAGAGCCGAGGTTCTCTCTATGGTGGACGAGGTTGGATGCAAGGTTATCTACCCAAGAGAGGAAGGAATGAGAGGTTGGATGCAAGGTTATCTTCCCAAGGGAGGAAGGCGGAACGAAGGTTCTCTCCATGGTGGAGGAGGTTGGACGCAAGATTCTCTTCATAAGGGAGGAAGGCAGAACCGAGATTCTCTCTATGGTTAGTCATACACTATTGTAATGTAAGTTATTTTTTATTCAAAATGTTTTGAGCCAACAATTTTAGTGATAAAAGAAACTATACAAAAGTGAAAGTAAAGAGACATATAATAGTTGGCTTAATCTGTTCATATTGACATTTTCTAGGTAGTGGTAAATAATATATTTGTAACATAGAGTATACCTAGGTGTAAAAAATACACTTTTAATGGTAACATACATAAAAATTTTGTATATAGATATAAATTAGTGTATTATAGCAAAAAAATAATAAAAAAATAATGTACAATAAATTTTTTATTAAATTTAATTTTATTTACAAAACTTTAAACTCGCACATCGGACGGGTCCTTATCTAGTATAATAATAAACTTCGCTAACTCTCATTAATAGTTTTTTTCGTTTTTTTATTGTAGATTATTTTTATATTGTTATATTTATTTAGAATATTAAAGATATTTATATAACAAAAACAAATTTTGGCAAACAATCTTATAATTTTGGCATGTTCTAATTTGTAAAAGCAATCATTGAATGTAATTAGATTCATAATTTTGGCATATTCTAATTTGTAAAAAAAAATGACGTTTTGCGCAAACACTCAATTAATAATACCCACGTTTTTGAGGATATTTCCAACGATGCGTTTTACAGTAATTGAATTGCACCGCGCCGTTTAGAGTAGATGCAAGAACCGGACACTGTCAAATTCGAATTTCCGGTAAAACAGCAATTTTGAAACCAAACCGGATTTGAAAGAGCAAAAAAAAAAA
>NC_025688.1:12729812-12734863 GCF_000633955.1 Camelina sativa
TGTAAAAGTTAATATTTAATATAAGATTTAAGATTACGACAAAAAACAGAAAATTTGTTTTAAACTATATTAATAATTTAAAAAGATAATTATAAAAAATTACCCAAATCAAGCAGTTTTTTAAAATAACTATAAGGAGAAAATATATATATATATATATATAATTCATAAAATTCGAAATTATAAAATTATTTACTTATTTTAATTTGAAGTTATTAATTCTACAAAAAAAACATACAAAAGGGATTAAGGAAAATATACAGAAAATTATTAATTATAAAAAAATATAAATATTCACTTCTATATAAACATAGATCATCTCATATTATTCATCTAACAAAATAATTTATTCAAAAATATTGTTTTCAAATTTGTTCTATTGGTCAAACCTTTTTGATGGGAAGATAAATTTTCCTTATTTTTTTAAACCAAAATATACTTCTACTTACAGTTTGGAATAGGTAATATTAGTATGTTGACCAAAAAAAAATGTAACATTAATATATGAATCTTCTTTTTCTAATACTATATTTTAAAATTTATTGTAGCAGTTTTATATTATTTTGTTTAATTTATATTTTCATCTTTGAATTATTTGAGATTCATATATTAATGTGCTTATAATTTTCTATTATTTTATTAATTATATCAAATTATTTTTTTTCTAATTTTTCAACCTTGATTGGTTGGTCATAGATTTTTTTTTGTGCAAACATAATTGTTACGATTCGTTCAATTTCAAAAGGAGATAAAAAGGAGAGATAAAATAGGCTAATTAAGCACAAGCCTACAAATAACATAGATATATTGGAAAAACATAAATTATTGTTGATAGATCCATAGGAGCTTGGAGACAGAGGCTACATCATAATGTTTCAAATAAACTTCCATGAATACATTGGGAATTTTAACATTAGTTACTATCAAAAAAATTTGTGACGAGCCTACCAAAAAAAAAAAAGATTTTGTGACGTTGGAAAAGGGTATTTAGTTTCATTGATTGCTGGAGCAAGCCACTTTGAAATAGCTAAAAGACGTGAACATGTTCTCTCTACACAGGAGGAAGGTAGAGCCGAGGTTCTCTCTATGGTGGACGAGGTTGGATGCAAGGTTATCTACCCAAGAGAGGAAGGAATGAGAGGTTGGATGCAAGGTTATCTTCCCAAGGGAGGAAGGCGGAACGAAGGTTCTCTCCATGGTGGAGGAGGTTGGACGCAAGATTCTCTTCATAAGGGAGGAAGGCAGAACCGAGATTCTCTCTATGGTTAGTCATACACTATTGTAATGTAAGTTATTTTTTATTCAAAATGTTTTGAGCCAACAATTTTAGTGATAAAAGAAACTATACAAAAGTGAAAGTAAAGAGACATATAATAGTTGGCTTAATCTGTTCATATTGACATTTTCTAGGTAGTGGTAAATAATATATTTGTAACATAGAGTATACCTAGGTGTAAAAAATACACTTTTAATGGTAACATACATAAAAATTTTGTATATAGATATAAATTAGTGTATTATAGCAAAAAAATAATAAAAAAATAATGTACAATAAATTTTTTATTAAATTTAATTTTATTTACAAAACTTTAAACTCGCACATCGGACGGGTCCTTATCTAGTATAATAATAAACTTCGCTAACTCTCATTAATAGTTTTTTTCGTTTTTTTATTGTAGATTATTTTTATATTGTTATATTTATTTAGAATATTAAAGATATTTATATAACAAAAACAAATTTTGGCAAACAATCTTATAATTTTGGCATGTTCTAATTTGTAAAAGCAATCATTGAATGTAATTAGATTCATAATTTTGGCATATTCTAATTTGTAAAAAAAAATGACGTTTTGCGCAAACACTCAATTAATAATACCCACGTTTTTGAGGATATTTCCAACGATGCGTTTTACAGTAATTGAATTGCACCGCGCCGTTTAGAGTAGATGCAAGAACCGGACACTGTCAAATTCGAATTTCCGGTAAAACAGCAATTTTGAAACCAAACCGGATTTGAAAGAGCAAAAAAAAAAAAAAAGCTTGATGTCCGGACCGGAGGAGGAAAGAGACCGTTGTAGTCTTTGTAGACGACCGTTCATCGAGGAGATGGTGAAACACAGAAGTTCATCTCGTTCGATAGTCTCATCTTTTTCTTCAACTAGACTTTTCTCTATAAAAGCTATATATTTCTCTCTACTTGATCTTCATCTTTGCTTTTACCATCTGGGTTCTTGTCTTCAGCTCCACAAACATACAAACCGACGATGAACAACATCAATTCAGAATCATTGTCTTTCTCGTGGGCTTTGAATTTGAATGAAGAAATAAAGAGTCTTGATTTGGTTTTTTGAGCTTTCAGAATTTGCAGAAATCGAATGAAAATACTCAACTTTGGGATCCTCCTTTCAGCTTTGGTTTGCATCCATGTGTCAAACCTACTCCTAAATACAAAGGTATACATGAATTGGGAATTTTTTGGTTCGATTTGATTTGATTTCAGATTCCGTTCTTTGTGTTGTTGTTCTTTTGCAGAATTTTCAGAATCAGATCATTATATAACAGTGAGAAGTAATTAATGGTGGACTAAATGAACTGCGCACTGGTGTAAGTAGCAATAAAACCAGAAACTATTTTAAGCTGATGATGTTTTCATGTTTACTTGTGTTAGTAGAAATGAATGATTGTGCCAAATCTCAGCTGATTCTATAAGCATACTATATATATATATTGTACAGATAGCAGATATAGTGGCTGTTGCCCACATCATGAATGCCACTTTAGTCATTCCTGAGCTAGATAAGCGTTTGTTTTGGCAAGATTCAAGGTATTTATTTTTTTTTTTCTGTTTCTGTTTCTGGCTCTAAGTTACTAGTTATGAGATTGTACTGTATTGCTAACTTACACCTTCACTATTCCTCAGTGTCTTTTCAGATATTTTTGACGAGGAACATTTCATCAAATCCCTGAGAAGAGATGTGAAGGTTATTAAGAAGCTTCCAAAGGAAGTGGAATCTCTACCTAGAACTCAAGTGAAGAGCATAAATGAAAATGTTTTTGAACCAAAATTTTATATATTATGTGGGGGCTGAGGCTAATGCCTTTTTTTATTACACTATACTATAGGCGCGGCCCTTTTTCGTAACATATTTTATGTTCGATTCTTTTAATAAAAAAAATTTCTTCAGTTGTATCTCTTTACAAAGTTGCCAATGTAAAGCTGTGTTTATTCAAATGCTGAATATATATTTGTGTTTATTTAAATGCTCAAGATCCATCGACCATGCAAAAAAGAACATATATTTTAAAGCTGTAGCATATTCATTTTTTCGTCCAAAAAATATCCGTTTATATCGTATTTTAAAATATAACAGATATATATTTATTTAGAAAATTGCTTTCTAAAATCTAGTATTTTTCTAAATAATTAAATTACATAATATTACAACCCTTGAAATTTTTTTTTAAACCCACCTATAAAAAGCATGTAAATTATCTAGAACAAATGATCTTGTATTAATAGTTTAGGGAAAACAACATCGACTATATAAGATCAATGAAGATTAATAACAAGCTGCGTCAAATACCCAAAAGATGGTATGACGTGAACCTTTAAAATGTAAAAAATAAAAATGAAACTAGCTCGTTGTCCGAAATGATGCAACATGATACATATAATTCTTCTTTAATATGAAAAGAAAAATGGAAAGTTGCTCGTTGACATTCCATAAACGTTCTCGCACGTCTCTCACACTAGTATCGTGTAGACATGCTTCCACGATTTAGTTGGAAAGAGTCCAGAAGGACAGGGAAAAAAGAATAGTTCAGCTGCATTTTGCTATAAAAACCCATGCGCCTATTCATTACAACACAAACCAAAACAAGAGAAACTAACCAACATAGGCGTTGGTAAAGAAAACTATAATCACAATGCGATCTTCTTCTAAGATGGGGCCTTCAGCCCATCTCATTTGCGCTCTAGGAGTTATCATCATGGCAACAATGGTTGCTGCATATGAGCCATACACGTATAGTTCTCCACCACCACCGTATTCTTCCCCATCTCCTAAGGTAGAATACGAGTCTTCCCCACCACCATATGTTTCTCTACCACCACTACCATATATCTCTCCATCGCCTAAAGTTGAATACAAATCGCCTCCTCCACCATATGTCGACAGTTCTCCACCACCACCACCATACTACTCACCATCCCCCAAGGTTGAGTACAAGTCTCCTCCCCCACCATATGTTTATAGCTCTCCACCACCACCATATTATTCACCATCTCCTAAGGTGGACTACAAATCTCCTCCCCCACCATATGTTTACAGTTCTCCACCACCACCATACTACTCACCCTCTCCTAAGGTAGACTATAAGTCTCCCCCACCACCGTATGTTTACAGTTCCCCACCACCACCTTACTACTCGCCTTCCCCTAAAGTTGAGTACAAATCTCCTCCCCCACCATATGTTTACAGTTCCCCACCACCACCATACTACTCACCATCTCCTAAGGTAAACTACAAATCTCCTCCACCACCGTATGTTTATAGTTCTCCACCACCACCATACTATTCACCAGCCCCTAAGGTAGACTACAAGTCTCCACCACCACCATATGTATACAATTCCCCACCACCACCTTACTACTCGCCTTCCCCTAAAGTTGAGTACAAATCTCCTCCCCCACCATATGTTTACAGTTCCCCACCACCACCACACTACTCACCAAGCCCTAAGGTAGTATACAAGTCTCCACCACCACCATATGTCTACAGTTCTCCACCACCACCGTACTACTCCCCATCACCTAAGGTTGTATACAAATCTCCTCCACCACCGTATGTTTACAGTTCCCCACCACCACCATACTACTCACCAGCCCCAAAGGTAAACTACAAATCTCCACCACCACCATATGTTTACAGTTCTCCACCACCACCATACTACTCGCCTTCTCCCAAGGTGTACTACAAGTCTCCACCACCACCATACGTCTACAGTTCTCCACCACCACCATACTACTCCCCATCCCCTAAGGTTGTA
>NC_025688.1:12742006-12749096 GCF_000633955.1 Camelina sativa
TATGTCTACAGTTCTCCACCACCACCATACTACTCTCCTTCCCCTAAGGTAGAATACAAGTCTCCTCCACCACCGTATGTTTACAGTTCTCCACCACCACCATACTACTCCCCATCCCCTAAAGTAGACTACAAGTCTCCACCACCACCATACGTCTACAGTTCCCCACCACCACCATACTACTCACCAGCCCCTAAAGTAGAATACAAGTCTCCACCACCACCATACTACTCGCCTTCTCCTAAGGTGTACTACAAGTCTCCACCACATCCTCATGTATGTGTTTGTCCACCACCTCCTCCATGTTATTCTCCATCCCCTAAGGTTGTGTACAAGTCTCCTCCACCACCATATGTCTACAGTTCTCCACCACCACCATACTACTCCCCATCCCCTAAGGTTGTATACAAATCTCCTCCACCACCATATGTTTACAGTTCTCCACCACCACCATACTACTCACCAGCCCCTAAGGTAGTATACAAGTCTCCTCCACCACCATATGTTTACAGTTCTCCACCACCACCATACTACTCCCCATCCCCTAAGGTTGTATACAAATCTCCTCCACCACCATATGTTTACAGTTCTCCACCACCACCATACTACTCACCAGCCCCTAAGGTAGTATACAAGTCTCCTCCACCACCATATGTTTACAGTTCTCCACCACCACCATACTACTCCCCATCCCCTAAGGTTGTATACAAATCTCCTCCACCACCATATGTTTACAGTTCTCCACCACCACCATACTACTCACCAGCCCCTAAGGTAGTATACAAGTCTCCTCCACCACCATATGTTTACAGTTCTCCACCACCACCATACTACTCCCCATCCCCTAAGGTTGTATACAAATCTCCTCCACCACCATATGTTTACAGCTCCCCACCACCACCATACTATTCTCCATCCCCTAAGGTAGACTACAAGTCTCCACCACCCCCATATGTCTACAGCTCCCCACCACCACCGTACTACTCACCTTCTCCTAAGGTGGACTACAAATCTCCTCCACCACCATATGTCTACAGTTCCCCACCACCGCCACCTTATTACTCCCCCTCACCAAAGGTTGACTATAAATCCCCACCTCCTCCATCGTATTCACCTTCTCCAAAAACTGAGTATTAAACCTCATGATCCTCATCTTCATATTACTATTATTAAAACAATAAATGCCATTCTAAACTAAGCTACTGAATTTTATTTTATTTCTTCTTTCCTTTTGTTCTTGGTGCTACTTGTATCTTTTAAGTTTCTTTGGATTTGGATTAAAATTTGGCTACAAAACCTTCATATGGTTTCATGTTTTTTCTTCAATATGTGTAAAGATTGCTTGAAATCTGTATGAAGAATTCCTTCGCGAATTTGAATTTGTAGTGTGTATTCTTGACTTTATAACTTCGGATAATAATTTATCGATTCGATCCTCTTGTATGGAATGCATACCTCATTTGAATGGATAAAATGGAAAGTTGAATTTCTTTAATGTTGGAAGCGTTACCCCCAAATTATAGAACTCGAGGCATAATACTAATTAGAAAATCTAAAGTCAACTAGATAAATGAGAAATGTAGATATAATCGAAAACATCAAGAATTAAGGAGTGCACCCAAGTCCAACATCATCTTCAATTACCTTTTCAGTTTTATAAATGTGGAGTGCTTATTTTTTTCAATGCCTCATTCTCCAGGTTACAAAATACGTAATCTTAACAGATTCTCTTTAACCATCGGCTTCATACCATTCCGTTGGTACGTATTTAAACCAAAAGGTTTGTTTTTTGCTGTTTAAAAATGTGGTCAAGTTGGTTTTTCAGAAAATGAGGATGCATAGGCTCATATATATATATATATATATTTATTTGTCTATTCTCATGCTTTTTGATTAGAAAACTAATTGTATTATAGAAAAGTCTCTATTTTCATTTTTTTTTTGTAAAAGATGGTTCTAAACTAAGAATATTGTGATTTAAAAAAATATAATAATTAAAAAATATTGTGATTATTTTTATAATCATAATAATTAAAAAAATATTGTGATTATAGATAATACCTGCAAGTTACAGTGTTGCGTTCTTCGGATAGTAATAGTATGATCCTGTGTTGGCAACTTCTACATTGTCGCGACCCTGTTGTACTAAGCTTTGAAACCGACCTCTTGAATTCGTCGCACGACAAGTTACTATGCCATGGGACTTTGCAGTTGATGCAAAAGGGTGTACAGCATATAAAGCAACATCTCCTAACTCCCTCTTCTTCGGTGGACTCAAAGAGCTTAGTTTTCGACATCAAAGCCGAGCAGCTTGGATTTGGGCAATGAAATATGTCGCATTCAGGAACCGGGTCATGTCGTTCCCACAGCTTTTGTAATTTAGGTGTCAAAAGATGTGCACAGCTTCTACGATCCAGGTTCGATTTGCAGCCATACTCAGGACATTTTGGTACAATTTTGCCATCTAGTAGTCCCTCTTCTATATGTCTTTTCAGGCATTTCTCGCAGGATCTATGATTACAGAATGCAACGGAAAGCATCTCTGCTGCTTCGATATCAGATTCCAAACAGATACGGGAAGTCTTGTTTTGAGCAAGAGACATAGCTTGAGTCCCACTTACAAGAACAGGGATGCTAGATGTCATGTCTGATGTGTTGAACATCATTCATTAGCAAGGCAATGTTCTCTTGCTTAGGCGTGGATCTTTCCATGAGCTTAAACATTCAAAGGGAAAAAGAAAACATCAATCACAAGATTGAAGATAAGACATGGAAAAAAAAAACAGAAACTTACAAACTCAAAAACCCGGTAATCACGGCAGCAAATTGAGATATGATTGATCCCCAAATTCACAGCTTCGGTTAGACATCGCTTCAATGCTATGAGCTCAGCCTCCAAAACTGTAATGAAAGAGTCATCAAGTGATTTCTTCATGTGAAACAAGCGACAACCATCTTCTTCTCTCCAAATTGCAACCCCAAACCCCGTGGTCTCCCCCGATATTAAACCCTTGAAATGAAGGCTGTAGGAGTCAGAACTTAAATCTCCCGGTGAGAGTTTTGCGCCATCTTCTCGTGCTAGATTGCCTTCTTTCTTCATGGATTTATTGTGCATACTTTCAAATTAGGATTCTTTAGATTTTACAAGAGGTGGCTTCGTGTGAGGATATAACAGAATTGTTGGAAAGTAACAAAAGTCTCTTTATATATGTAGGGATCGAACACTTAAACGCAAAAGGATATTAAGTTATAATCATGAAAATAAAGGACGTGTCCGGCAAGTAATTAAAAGCTTCTCATCCTCAAGATCAAGAATTAAATTCTCAAGTTTCTCTTATATATTTTAAAAATAATTAAATAACTTTTTTAATGACGATAATCTTTAAAATTACCTCATTATCCTTATTAATAAGAAAGAAATCAAATTCCCTAATAAATCATAAGAAATATCAGAAATTTTCCAAAACTTTTCTTAATAAATGCTTCATTAGCTTAGGCCGTAGCACATGCTACATATATATAAGATCCATGTTTTTTTTTAAAATTCAAAAAGAACAACCTTTGAAAAAAAGGTACTACTGAAGTTATGTAGTTTAGTACTATTTACTTCATTTGTCTCTCTCTCTATCTAACTTGGAATCACATAAAGGACAAATCATAAAGGAAAGACGGAGCGATTGGGCTTATTCGAAGCTTGTGGTGGTGCTTGACATCGTTTGGAACCTGGCTTTTGTTTTGGTTACCACAGCTGTTTTGGTTATGAGCATCCGATTATACCGCTTAGATTTTGTTTATGAGCTTGTATGTTTTCTTTTTACTACAGGTATGGATCTAATATAGTTTCAATTTCACCTACTTGTTTGGAACGTGTCATAAATTGTTCGACATGCATGTTTGGCTTACATATGATCTGTATGTTTTCACTCCTCTGCAGAAAAAGGGTCATCAGATTCTACAAAACAATTGGGAATGGCTCAAGCACGAGCTGCTAAATTAGAGAAGCAGGTGAGACTCTTTTTTCGTCTCAGCTTTTGCTAGACTTTGTTTAAAGTTGAGTTTAAAATATCTCCATGCTCTAAGCCTCGTCATTTATGCTATGTTTATGTTTACCAATGCAGTTTCCATTCTTAACTATATTAGATCTCCTGATGACATATCCTTGCATTAACGGTTTTGACCATCCTACAAATATAATCCTTGATGAATCTCATGAACGGGTGTTTTCCACAAAGGTTAGCTTCTGGTTTCTATTTCTAGTTTCTGCAAGCATTGGCCAGTTTTTTTTTTTATTATAAACTTGTTTGGGGGGCTTTAGCCAAAAATATTTTTAGGACCAAGTACACCACGAACTTGGCTGCTCTAGTCACTTGTGTGTCCGACCGCTGGCCAGACAGGTTGGTTGGATTCATTGCTCGATACCTTTTCCAAGCTACGATTCATACTCTCTGGAGAGAACGTAATTCTCGAAAACATGGGGAGATTCCAAAGTCAGCAGGTACTCTAATATCTTGGTTCGATAAACAAGTCCGGAATCAGCTCCTCGCTATCTCTGGTCTGGGGGATAGGCGCTACGAGGACGGTCTCCAAGTTTGGTTTGCTTCTAGAGATCTAGGCTGAACTGATGATTTTACTCTTCTTTTCAGTTTTGTAATTGTTCTTAGCTAAAAAATTTCAGCTACCAGTTGCACTAGTTGTACAAACCCTATTTTTTCTTTAAATTTAATTTAATATTTTATTCAAAAAATAAAAATAAAAGGGATCCTCCACATCTATCTCTACTGCTTTTCTTCCACATATGACATTTGTTTTAGTTGTTTTCTTAGCTTTGTCTGGTTATTTCCGGTTCCTCCTCTCATCGAGTGCAAAACTTTTAATTATTTAATCAATTTCAATTTGCCCCGAAAACAAAAAAAATTAACTCTTTGGTTTTGTGAGCAATCAAGACTGACGAAGTAATTAAGAGTGTTTTATATCTGAAAATTTGGCTCTTTGGTTTTTAACTAGTAACATCTCTTACTTGTTCCATTTCCGGTGAACAACAACGACAATATTAGCTAGGGTTGCAGAAGAAGATATGTTGAAGATGACTACAAAATTACAATAATATATTTCATTAAAACGGATTTATGTACGTACATTAATCTCAAGAACGTTATGTACGTACACCAAACTACAACATACATTAAACAAAAGAACGTTATGTACATACACCCAAACTGCAACATGCATAGCTTATATTTTTGACACCTCTATAACTATGTTCAACGGTGGGTTTGACACTTCTATAACTATGCTCAACGGTGGGTTTATTTGTAATTGTGAGAATATGGTGAGAGAATGTGATATTGCACCTTTTAGTTATACATATCTTTATGTGTGATTGTTTCACTTATCTCCCTAATTAGTCTCAAACAAGATTGAATGATAGAGTTCGCTTTATGATGATTGCTATCACGTTTCTCACATAACTATTTGCTTTGAATGTTACATTAAAATAACTTGTGTACGTACATGTTTTGAATGTTTTGTTTGTAAACAATTTGTGTGTTCATATGTACGTATGCGTTCATATGTACGTACACATTTATATGTACGTACACGTTCGATTTTAGGTTTAATGAACCCAAAATTACAAGAATATTCTCGTCTTCTACCTCTAACATACGACTGAAAACCCTAATTTCTCCTGCCTCACTTTATTTTTTCACGACTTATGTCTATCTTTTTTTGTTTCACTTGTGGGGTTTTTACTCAACTATTATAGATTTTCAACTCAACATCTGATTTCTAACTTAAAAACCTATAAAAAGTGAGTTATATAGATCTCCCTATAAGTCTATCGCAACTCTATACTGTCTTTGCTTGCTCAAACAAATTCGTATTATTCTGGTAAGACTTACAGCTGTCACAAATGCCTACTTAATCTACCACAAATTAGAAGTCTACCATTACACTACTAAAACTATTTCAAAAACATAGTAAGTATACCAAAAATATCTGTTAAGGACTACTGTCAAATAAATCTGTTGCAACAGATCATTAGTCTACCATAAATATCTTCCCTACCTTTTAAGTCTATCGATCTACCCCACTCAAAAAAATAAATCTATCATCAAAGACATTTTCTCTACCAACTTAATCTAACGAAATCAAATATCTATCTAATTAATCTACCATACACATAAGTGTACCATCACTACAACTAAGTATACCAATTATATCTGTCGTACCCCTTCACTCGGCCACCTTAATATACCAACTATATCTACCATCTTTATGTACCAGAGTTTCGTACCATCAAACAACCGGTAGACTTTTTTTCAGTTCCCAATGTTTTTTTGTTCTTTCAATGGCATTATCCGTAATTGCGTTTTTTTTTCAATACTAGTTTTAGGAGTATTTTAGGAGTACAAATGGTACAGAAGTTATTCTAGTAATTACTAATAATTGTGTGCTACTCTTGTAAAACATTTTAGTAATATTATAGTAACTCTCCCTATTTTTATTTGTTATACAATATTTGATTAATTATAAACAAGTAGTACTTACGATCCATATTTCAGATAATCCAATAAATTATCAAGTTAAATATAATTGCTAAGTACCATGATAAAACATGTAAACTTGAAGATTATGAGAGTTAGCCTTCAAATTCCATTACGAATATAAAATGCAAAAGGTCCAAAGAACCTATCAAGGTGCAGCTGCTAATGTAATCAAAGTAAAAAAAAAAAAAAAACCAAAAGAAAGAGATGAAAAGTGTATCAAAATAACTTGTTAATCAAAACACATAGACTAAAGACTATAATAACCCACGTAATCGGGGACAGGGGGAGAATCATCGGATAAACCACCATCAGCATACGAATCATCCCAGCAACCTTCATGATCATCTCCAACCATCATTATAATCAAAATCACTATCGGCAGTACGTGAGCAACCTGTAGGACAAATCACTTGACTCTTCTTCCATTCAACTCCACACCTGTAGCAAAACTGATACTCACATCTACAAAAAACCATATAAGACATTATAAAAATGTAAATATATAGTCTCAAATTATATCTTAGTTGCGTAAAAAAAAAAAA
>NC_025688.1:12749474-12774557 GCF_000633955.1 Camelina sativa
ATATATATATATATATATATATATATATATATATATATATATATCATGTGGTTGCAGCCTTGATTAAGCTCAATTAAATGTCGACATTTGACACATTGGCGCCATTTTTGGTTCTGTACTAGAGACTTAAGCTTCAAGTCATCATCAACTAGAGTGTGAGGGTGAAGTTCTTGGTACTCAGTACAGGACAAATCAGAATGCGATGGTACTTTACAATCAATGCAAAAGAGTCCAGAACATTTGACACATGCTGCATCATTCGATTGATCAGATCGAGAAATCGCGGTTTGGGACATCAACGTTGAGCAGTTTAGATAGGGGCAATAAATTCTCTCAGCTACGGGAATGGAATCATCTTTCATCTTGTGTTTCCACATCTGAATCACCTTAGGTTTCAAAACCATGCTACAGTATTTAAGACTCAGCTCTAACTTGCATTCATTATCAAGGCATGTGGGCACAGTTCCGTTTTGCAGTTTCACTTCCACAAGGAAAACAATAACGGTGAAGGCATTTACCGAAAAAGAACATGCGATCGACCGTGGTTTCTTCCAGACAAATGACACAAACTTCTCCCTTAACCTCTGAGGCGGTGCTGGTTTGAGAAACAATTGCCTCTCTTGCAAGATTAAAAACAAACTTGATATTTATTCTACAAACTAGAATAGCTCACTAGGATCAAATTTTTCTAGAAGGCGATGGACTTGCTCCAATAGTTGTTCGACAACTCTTTCCTTCTTAGGATCACATTTACCAATCATTATCTGCATTCAAAAATTAGATTCATTCTCGTTAAACCGATATATTTTGCCGATGCAGATTATAATCAAAGTCATCATCACATAACAAGATATGATACAACTGTTCTTTAAGATATACAAATACCAAATATATATTCACTGTAATGTTTACAAAAGTTATTTATCACAAGTGCGTTCAAGCCAATATTCACAACCATCTAATTAATGGCTAAAACATAAGAAAGAAATAATACTTTATTTGAATATTTTAAGCACTTGAAGTTTTGATAATGCAGTACTAATTAATTAACCACTAACCAGCCATTTTAGAGTGTCATGAATAATATATTAAGTGCATATAACAAAGTAGAGAAAAAAAAAAAAGACTTACATTTTGGTAAATCGAAGAATCATCACAATAAATCACAAGCTTTATGATCCCTAAATCGAGTGCTTCACTTAATCCACGAACCAAAGCCCTAATCTCAACTCTTTCGATGTTGATCTTTGCGTCGTTCACTGGTTCTTTTATCTCAAACAACAACTCATCTTTCTGATTGCAAATTGCAACTCCAAAACCAGCCATCGCCATCTTTTTTCCATCATGCTCTGCAGTAATATCAGCTGCAATATCATTGCTAACCAAACCCTTAAAATACAATCTGTAGACAATGTTATCGACATATTTTGCCGACGAAGATTTGGTTACGCTTTGTTTCTTAGAAACAAAACCTACTTCATATCCTTCCATGATTGTTTAGTATCAAGTTTTTGGTTGGAATAAATCTGAAGAAGCTATATACTTATTAAGTTTTTGAAGACTTATATTACGTATTATGTTTTGTTCTTAATAGAGATAAACACTAATTATATATAAGATCTTTTATATTTGTGGCCAAATAAATTTCATTATGACGTTTGTAAGTTTTTCAATTATGAGTTACTAATATTTTGTTCTTTAGAGATAATATCGAATCCCTTTTTCTTAGGGGTTTTCGATTTTACACAAATTCTTTTTGACATTTTTGATAATCTCTAATCATTTCTGTATTGATCTCTACCTAAAACAGACTTGGCATGCTCTTTCTTTCTCCTTTTTCACGTTAATAAAATTAAGAGAACTTTTGCTCGCTGATTCTGATCTTTGTGAATAATTATGAAACGTATAAGCCAACAAATTGTGTCGAGCTTTCATAGTTTGTTGGCTAGACATAGTATCATAGATGCTTTTATGCAAGGCATGGCTAGTCACAAAATGACTTGCAGTATCTGTTTAGATGATAATATTGGCGTTGGTCAGATGTTTTGTGTTGATAAATGTCGTCATCAGTTCTGTTCCAACTGTGTGAAACGACATATAGAGTTGAGGCTATTCGAGGGAAGTGTGATTAGATGTCCTCATTACCGCTGCAAGTCCAAGCTGACTTTTGGAAGCTGTGTTGATTTTTTGACACCTGAACTAAGGAAGACGTGGAACAAAAAAGGATCAAGGACGACAAGATCCCTATAACATATAGAATTTATTGCCCAAACCCGACGTGCGCGGCTTTAATGTCAATAAAAAAACCTCTCTAAAGTCTAACCTATTAAACAAGCTGGAATCAGGAGATACTTCTCTACATTTACAGCAGAAGCTAGATTTAGAAGACACTGCTTCAAATGCTTTCACCTCCTTTGCATCAACTGTAGAGTTCCGTGGCATAGTGACGTGGCATAGTGACTTGTCATGCGATGATTACATGAAATTGGATCCAAATTCTACAGCAGGTGATATAAAGCTCAAAGCTTTAGCAAATCAAAGGTTGTGGCGTCAATGTGGAAAGTGCAACCAAATGATCGAACTTTCAGAAGGATGCATCAAAGTAATTTGCAGGTACCATATCTATTACAAAAAAACCATTTATTTTCGAATTTTTTTTATATGATTGATTTAATCTGATTTATCATTCCATTTTTCATTGTAGATGTGGACATAGGTTTTGTTACAAATGTGGAGCCAAGGCTGGAGATTGCGATCATCATTTTTACAATATCTTTCCTACAAGGCCATCACAGCAGTAGCTTACCATCGATATTTGCGCTTTGCTTAGTTTTCGTTTTGGTACTTATACTAATTAGATTTTTTTTTTTGCTTCATAAAATAGTATGATCAGTTTTAATATGATAGGATTAAATTAGGAGCAAACTTAAATTATATTCCGATTACCTATGGTTTTTCTATTTTGATGCCCTTAAAGAATGAAAGATTGTTTTAAAGTATTTTCTGCCCTTACAAAGAAAAGATGGAATATGTTTTCAGTACGATTTCTTCTAATCAAATTGTTAGAATGTTTTAATTAATTTCGAAAATATACATATAATAGTATCATTTAAAATTTATAACTAAATATATTGTCTTAAGGATTAATATCACATAAGTTTGTTTTAATTAAGAATATATTTCCCTCATGTACGTACCCAGTTCTAGTATTATTATATATTCAATTGATTGATTTTCTAACTTTTCAAGTATTCACTTTCATTCTCGATAACTTTTCATTATTATATTCTAACTTTTGCAATTATAATGTTACACTGGTTAAAAAAAAATGTATAATATCAATCACTAATCCTTTTTGGTTTTTGCTTAGGGTGTTCCTTCTCACACTTATCCCTTGTTATTTTTTTTTATTTTTTGTCTTTTTGCGTTACTTGTTCGATCCCTATTTAAATTTATAAATTTCATTGAACTTCCTTCACAATTAGTTGATCATCGGTGAATTGTGAATAAATATGCAACGTATAAGTCAACAATTTGCATCGAGCTTTCAGATTTTGGTGCCCCGAAATAGTATCAGATATGCTTATAAACAAGCAAAGGAAGCTATAGTTTCTAAATCAAGCAGGCTTGAGAAGAATCCTCCTCGCCAAGCGAAGCCTACTCGCAAAACGACTTGCAGTATATGTTTAGATGATAATATTGTCCCTACTCAGATTTTTTGTGTTCATAAATGTCGTCATCAGTTCTGTTCCAAGTGTGTGAAACGACATATAGAGGTGAGGCTACTCGAGGGAGGTGTGATTAGATGTCCTCATTACTGTTCAAGTCCAAGCTGACTTTTGGAAACTGTGCTGATCTTTTGACACCTGAACTAAGAAAGATGTGGCAACAAAATATCAAAGAGAACACGATTCCTATAACAGATAGAATTTATTGCCCAAACCCGAGGTGCTCGGCTTTAATGTCGATTAAAGAAGCTGGAGTTTGGAGATACTTCTCTAAATTTACAAAAGAAGCTAGAGTTAGAAGACAATGCTTCGAATGCGGTCAACTCCTTTGCATTAAATGTAAAGTTCCGTGGCATAGTGACTTGTCGTGCGGCGATTACAAGAAACTGGGTCCAAATCCTACTGCTGATGATATAAAGCTCAAAGCTTTAGGAAATCGGAACATGTGGCGTCAATGTGGAAAGTGCAAACAGATGATCGAACTTTCAGAAGGATGCATCAAAGTAACTTGCAGGTATCATCTCTATTAATAACATTCGAATTGCTATATATGTTTTTATCTGATCTTTTTTTTCCTTATAATAATGTTTTAATCAAATTATATTTTTCATTGTAGACATAAGTTTTGCTACCAATGTGGAGCCAAGGCTGGAAGTTGCCATCATGGTGCTCGCCATGTCTATCTTCCAACGCCATAACATCCGCTTGCGCCTTCACCAGACTGCCTTACCATCATGTGCATGACTTAGTTTTTGTTTTGGTTCTATTATATTCATTTTGCTTCAAAAAAATAGTATGACCGGTTTTGTGGGTTGTTGATAGGGATAAAGTTTGAAGCAAACATTATTACAAGTTCGATTGTATGGTTTTTTCCCAACATTTATAATTAACTTATTACCCTTTCTCAAATTTATGAAGTTCATCAGCTTTACGGCCACTAGACAACCCAAGCCGTCGCGGTGACCTAATATATATTGACAATGTTAGGCGGTGAAAATTTAGACTTGCAAGCTTACAGAAGAAGAATAATTCTTACATATTTATAAAATAGATTAAGATCTGCATAAATACATGGATTTTAAAAAGGTGAATTAATATAAATCATATACATACTTTACAGAATTTAATGACTAGATAATTAATTTCTTATTGTTTTAATCAAAAGCTTTATCTTGTTCACTACAACAAAACAATGGATTTACGACTGCACTAATAATCACTATATAGTCACTAATTCATAACTAACGACTAAGTTATGACTAATAACTATTGTCGTAAATTGATAGTCGGTAAAGAAATTTAGTCGTAACATAGTCGGTAAATAGCGACCATATTACGACTATAACACGTAGTCGTAAATATTTACGACTATTTAATGACAATGTTACGATTAATGATATATCATGGTTTTTGTGGTTTTAACCATGGTATAAGTCTGTTTTTGAGTCTTTTGATTTGTTTTCTAGGTTGTTATTGAGTCTTTTGATTTGTTTTCTAAGTTGTTATTGAGTCTTTATAGGTTTAGGTACTCATTGGCACGGATGGAACACAAGGGAGCTAAAAGAGGATGATTTGGAGCATAATCAAAGCATGAAGGCTGATCAACGAAGCTCGGAGACGAGATCAAGACTATGCATCGACCGATGCAATCTCAGCATCGATCGATGCAGTTGCCACAAACCAAACGGAAGTTGTTTCCACAAGCTTTAGAAGATTTACAAAATTTGCCCAAGTTTCTCTTATTTGCAGTTAAGGCCCAAAACGTGTTTTAGAGTATTTATAGGATTTTTATGGTCATTGTTTAGACCTAAGCTTTATTCTGCAACCAAAAGATATATTGAGAGCTTTGGGAGAGACATATCTGATTTCATCTGTAGAGAGAAAATTCTTGAACTCCTTTCTTACTTCTTAATATCAATTGCTTCTTATTCAGAAAAGATGTTTTGTTCTACATTGAATATGTCTGAGTAGTTTGTTTGTTAGGTTTAGGTTTTTTATAGGGTTTTTATGGTGCATTAGATCTGATATTTTAGGATTCATTATCTTCTATGATCTTCATTTTAGATTGTTCTTCATATTAATTCTTGATTGATCACCTAGAATTAATACCTAAGAAAATAAATTGATATGAGAATATAATTGATTTTTCTGATAAACCTTTTGATGAACAAAATTATTTCTTGCAAAGAGATTTGATTTAATAATTTTGTGAACAATCTAAACTTGTTTTTAAAGCTGATTTTTAAACTTGAATTTTGCAAAGAGATTTGGATTTTCTGGTTTTAAATTTAGATAATATTTGCAGTGAGAACTGATTTATTTTACAAGAGTGTTTAGAGTTTTAGATCTGATTTTTAATTGCTTGAATCCTATTATTTGACTGATTTAATATTTCATAAATTCATGAGAATTTCCCTAGGCCTAGCTCTTTGATCCTTTGAATTTACAACACCTTTAAATTCTGTTTTTGCATTGTTTTTAATTTAATAATTTGATTTAGGATAATTAAAAAATTAATAAGTCTATTGTGTGATCTAGAGTCTCTGTGGATTCGACCCCTAGAATATTATGACTGCAAGGCTGTTAGTATCATTAAGGTATTACAATTTGAGCATATCAAATTTTGGCGCCTTTGCCGGGGACTCTTTTGATTCACCATTAGATTAAAGTCTTTGATTTTGTCTAGATTTTTATTTTTCTATTTTACTCACACGCTTTTGTTTCTTTTCTCTTGTGTGTTTCAGGTACATGCCTAAGCCTAGCACCAGGAAAAATCCTACTGGTCCAGTTGTTAAGCTTACAAACCAAGAGTTGGGACAACTAGAGCGTGATAACACAAAAGCAGCCAAGTCAGCGAAGATGGTCAAAACACTCATATTGAGACCTGATGAGGCTGGAGTTTTGAGGGATCAAGAGGGCAATGTGTCCAACGAGCAAGGCCATAAACTTGATGCTGAAGAACGAGTTATTCAGGAAGAACTCGTCGTGGTTGAGGATGATGCACGTGGCGTCGAGCGACGCAACAATGGCATCGATCGACGCAACCAAGAAGGCATCGATCGACACAATGATGGCATCGATCGACGCAATGTCTGAGCTTGTGCGAATGGAGCCAATTTGGACCTTCAGCCTAGACGGGACAACAATGGAGAGCTTGTCAAGACTCTTGCGGACTTCAACAGGCCAGACTTATTCAATGAGAACCGTTCCGCAATTTTCCCTCCTCCATTCCCACGAAATGATTTTAAGCTGAAACCTGCCTACTTCGCTCTTGTTGGACAAAGACCATTCCAAAACTTGCCGCATGAGAAGCCTCTAGACCATATTGAGAACTTTGAGGATATAGTCACCAGCATCAAAGCTAATGGAGTTACAGAGGACTATCTCTATTGCAAGCTCTTCCTNCCTTTAAATTCTGTTTTTGCATTGTTTTTAATTTAATAATTTGATTTAGGATAATTAAAAAATTAATAAGTCTATTGTGTGATCTAGAGTCTCTGTGGATTCGACCCCTAGAATATTATGACTGCAAGGCTGTTAGTATCATTAAGGTATTACAATTTGAGCATATCAAATTTTGGCGCCTTTGCCGGGGACTCTTTTGATTCACCATTAGATTAAAGTCTTTGATTTTGTCTAGATTTTTATTTTTCTATTTTACTCACACGCTTTTGTTTCTTTTCTCTTGTGTGTTTCAGGTACATGCCTAAGCCTAGCACCAGGAAAAATCCTACTGGTCCAGTTGTTAAGCTTACAAACCAAGAGTTGGGACAACTAGAGCGTGATAACACAAAAGCAGCCAAGTCAGCGAAGATGGTCAAAACACTCATATTGAGACCTGATGAGGCTGGAGTTTTGAGGGATCAAGAGGGCAATGTGTCCAACGAGCAAGGCCATAAACTTGATGCTGAAGAACGAGTTATTCAGGAAGAACTCGTCGTGGTTGAGGATGATGCACGTGGCGTCGAGCGACGCAACAATGGCATCGATCGACGCAACCAAGAAGGCATCGATCGACACAATGATGGCATCGATCGACGCAATGTCTGAGCTTGTGCGAATGGAGCCAATTTGGACCTTCAGCCTAGACGGGACAACAATGGAGAGCTTGTCAAGACTCTTGCGGACTTCAACAGGCCAGACTTATTCAATGAGAACCGTTCCGCAATTTTCCCTCCTCCATTCCCACGAAATGATTTTAAGCTGAAACCTGCCTACTTCGCTCTTGTTGGACAAAGACCATTCCAAAACTTGCCGCATGAGAAGCCTCTAGACCATATTGAGAACTTTGAGGATATAGTCACCAGCATCAAAGCTAATGGAGTTACAGAGGACTATCTCTATTGCAAGCTCTTCCTCTACTCTCTTGCTGGGGAAGCTTCTCATTGGCTAAGACAACTCAAACCGAGATCTTNGTCTATTGTGTGATCTAGAGTCTCTGTGGATTCGACCCCTAGAATATTATGACTGCAAGGCTGTTAGTATCATTAAGGTATTACAATTTGAGCATATCAAATTTTGGCGCCTTTGCCGGGGACTCTTTTGATTCACCATTAGATTAAAGTCTTTGATTTTGTCTAGATTTTTATTTTTCTATTTTACTCACACGCTTTTGTTTCTTTTCTCTTGTGTGTTTCAGGTACATGCCTAAGCCTAGCACCAGGAAAAATCCTACTGGTCCAGTTGTTAAGCTTACAAACCAAGAGTTGGGACAACTAGAGCGTGATAACACAAAAGCAGCCAAGTCAGCGAAGATGGTCAAAACACTCATATTGAGACCTGATGAGGCTGGAGTTTTGAGGGATCAAGAGGGCAATGTGTCCAACGAGCAAGGCCATAAACTTGATGCTGAAGAACGAGTTATTCAGGAAGAACTCGTCGTGGTTGAGGATGATGCACGTGGCGTCGAGCGACGCAACAATGGCATCGATCGACGCAACCAAGAAGGCATCGATCGACACAATGATGGCATCGATCGACGCAATGTCTGAGCTTGTGCGAATGGAGCCAATTTGGACCTTCAGCCTAGACGGGACAACAATGGAGAGCTTGTCAAGACTCTTGCGGACTTCAACAGGCCAGACTTATTCAATGAGAACCGTTCCGCAATTTTCCCTCCTCCATTCCCACGAAATGATTTTAAGCTGAAACCTGCCTACTTCGCTCTTGTTGGACAAAGACCATTCCAAAACTTGCCGCATGAGAAGCCTCTAGACCATATTGAGAACTTTGAGGATATAGTCACCAGCATCAAAGCTAATGGAGTTACAGAGGACTATCTCTATTGCAAGCTCTTCCTCTACTCTCTTGCTGGGGAAGCTTCTCATTGGCTAAGACAACTCAAACCGAGATCTTTGACAACCTGGCATGACATCAAGGTGGCATTTTTGAACTACTTCTATGATGATGCGATGTCTGATGAGCTGAGGATTAAGCTCTCCACCTTTAGACAAGGACCTGCTGAATCTTACAAAGCTGCTTGGGTGAGGTTCAAGGCATATTAGAGAGACTGTCCGCATCATGGGTTCTCAGAGGTTTAGTTGATTAGTATCTTCTTCAGCGGGATTGACTGGAGGTATCAGATGGCTTTGGATGCTGCTAGTGATGGAAACTTCAAGAAAAGGTACCCAGATGAGGCTGAAAAGTTAATAGAGAGGCTAGCATCCAGCAACAGTACTAAGAATGCGGACTTAGAACGGAAAAGAGCACATGAGGGTATGATTCTAATCAGTTTGCTACAGTGATTGCCAAATTGGATACAGTGCATAATCTTCTTGTTGGGAAGAAATCAGTCCATTTTGCTGAAGATGTTGAGATTTTTGAGCCAGAGCCGCAAAATGTAGAAGAAGATGTCAACTTTGTGTATGGGAATCAAGGTCAAAGGTTTGGAAATCAGCAAGGCAACAGGTCTTTCAGTGGAAACAACCAGCTCAACAACTATCCATCTAATTCTACAGGCTTCATTCCTAATCAAGATTATCAGAAACAACAGCAGAGCAGTGGTTACACCAGGACGTATGGCAACTCCTCTTACCAATCTCCTCATCCTAAGACAACTGAAAGTAGGATGGAGGCAATGCTTGAGCAGATTCTTCAGGGACAGGAGCAGTTGACAGTGACATTCAATGGGAAGATTGACAATGTCTATACTGAGCTTACTGGCAAATTTGATTCATTGAATGTCCAAGTTAAGAAGCTGGAGAACCAAGTTGTACAAACTGCTGGAGCTGTGAAAAAGGCAAAAATGATTCTTACCAGGAAGAACTGAATCAAATCCGAAGCACTCTTGCAATGTTGTGACCTTAAGTAGTGGTAAGCAATTACAGTCTAAAGCTGAGAAGAAGCAGAAAGCCAAAGAATTGCAGGAACTGATCGATGAGGATGATGAGTTTGACGATCCAGAACCAGCATCGACCGATGCAGCTGCAAAGCATCGATCGACGCAACCCTCAGTGGTCGTAGAAGAATTGACTATGCGAGACAACATCGACCGATGCAACGTCTAAACCGAGAAGGAAGTTACGAAAGCTCCGATTCCAGTTGCTGAGAGAGTTTATAAACCCAACGTTCCTTTCCCCAAGAATCCAAGGAAGTCTAAACAAGAGCTTGATGATGCTAAGTGTAAGGCTATGATGGATAAACTTATTCTGGAGCTGCCATTGGTTGATGCGGTTAGAACTTCTCCAATGCTTAGGAGATATGTTAAGAGGATGATGACTAAGGATTTGAATGCTGAGCAGGGAGTAATGATGATTTCAGCCCAAGTTAGTGCCATCATTCAGAACAAGATCCCAGAAAAGCTTCTTGATCCAGGTAGTTTTGTTCTTGATTGTACAATCTTCAGTGAAAGGTTTGCTAGATCTTTGTGTGATCTTGGTTCCAGTGTCAACTTAATGCCTAGATCAGTAGCACTCAGCCTTGGGATGACAGATTTCCAACCCACCAAGATTACTCTTATCCTTGCTGACAGATCAGTTCGTATTCCTGACGGTATTCTTGAAGATGTTCCAATTAAGATTGGTAATTGTTTGATACCTACTGATTTTGTGATCTTTAAATATGAAGAAGAGCCTAAGGATCCTTTAATCTTGGGAAGATCATTCTTAGCTACTGCTGGAGACATTGTTGATGTCAAGAAAGGACAGATTGGTCTTAATGATGGAGATTTGCAGATGCGTTTTGACATGGATAAGCTGGTTAAGAGGCCAACCATAGATGGTCAAACTTTTTATGTGGATACATTGTCTAATCTTGTGGAAGAGATTTTTAAGGAGCTGTATCCTGAAGATCCTCTTGAGAGAGCATTGGTTGCTTCTACTGAAGAAGCTGAGCATTTAGATGACATTGCTCCTGGGTATGTCAAGCTACTAGATGCTAATGAGCAAGTAAAGAAGTTGGTTGCACAAGAGGAATTGGTTGGTACTTCTTCACAAGCTGAGAAACTATCTGATTGGAGTCTAGAGAAAGCTCCAAAACTTGATCTCAAGCCACTTCCTGCAGGTTTAAAGTATGCATTTTTAGGTGAGAATTCTTCTTATCCTGTTATTGTTAATGCTTCCTTAAACAATGCAGAGCTCACTTTATTGCTAAGCAAGCTGCGCAAGTTTCGCAAAGCTCTTGGCTATTCTCTTGATGATATTGCAGTGATTTCTCCGAACTTGTGCATGCATAGGATTCATCTTGAGGAGGTAGCTAAGACATCTATTGAGTATGGGAGGAGGCTAAATCCGAATTTGCAAGACGTTGTCAAAAAGGAGATCATGAAATTGCTGAATGTCGAGATTATCTACCCAATTTCTGATAGCAAATGGGTTAGTCCAGTTCTTGTTGTTCCGAAGAAGAGTGGAGTTACAGTGGTGAAGAATGACAAGAATGAGCTGATTCCGACACGGACAATCACCGGACACCGGATGTACATTGATTACAGAAAGCTAAATGCCGTAACAAGGAAAGATCACTTCCTGCTGCCCTTCATTGACCAGATGCTTGAGAGGTTAGCTAACCATCCATACTACTGCTTTTTGGATGGTTACTCCGGGTTTTTCCAGATTCCGATTCATCGCGATGACCAGGAGAATACGACTTTCACTTGTCCATATGGTACTTTTGCATATCGCAGAATGCCTTTTGGTCTCTGTAATGCTCCTGCGACATTTCAGAGATGTATGATGTCCATCTTCACAGACATGATTGAAGATTACATGGAGGTTTTCATGGATGATTTTTCAGTATATGGGTCTTCATTCAAGAGCTATTTGGATAATCTCTGTAAAGTGCTGGCTAGATGTGAAGAGAAGCACATAGTTCTTAATTGGGAGAAGTGTCATTTTATGGTTAGAGATGGTATAGTGCTTGGTCACAGGGTTTCAGAAGCTGGTATTGAAGTTGACCGCGCTAAGATAGATGTGATGACAGGTCTTCAACCACCAGATAGTGTGAAGTTGGTAAGGAGTTTTCTTGGACATGCCAGGTTCTATAGACGCTTCATCAAGGATTTCAGTAAGATAGCTAGACCACTTTCAGCTCTACTATGCAAGGATGTCAAATTTGAGTTTACTGATGAATGTCGATTAGCTTTTGAACAGATTAAGCAAGAGCTTGTGAGTACTCCAATTGTCAACCACCATATTGGGATTTATCTTTTGAGGTAATGTGTGATGCCAGTGATTTTGCAGTGGGAGCAGTGCTAGGACAGAGGAAGGATAAGAAATTTCATGTTATTTACTATGCTAGTAGAACACTTTATGATGCTCAAAGGAATTATGCAATAACAGAGAAGGAGTTGCTAGCAGTAGTGTTTGCTTTTGAGAAGTTTCGTTCTTACTTGGTTGGATTAAAGGTGATAGTTCATACAGATCATGCTGCACTCAAATACTTGATGCAGAAAAAGGATGCCAAGCCAAGGTTACTAAGATGGATTCTTCTTCTTCAAGAATTTGACATTGAGGTTAAGGACAAGAAAGGGATTGAAAATGGAGTAGCTGATTATTTATCAAGGATCAAGATAGAAGATAATGTTCCAATTCATGATTCACTGCCAGAAGAGAATGTATACTTTGTTGATATTGGTTCTCAAGTTACATTGCTGCAGTCTCGGGAAATTTTGCGAAGTCGTGGCAATGCATCGATCAACACATCTGGTGCATCAATCGATGCTTCATCTCGATACGAACAGGACTTGGTTATTGCATCGACCGATACATCACTAAGCATCGATCGACACTTGGTCCAGGAATCGTCGGGTTATGAGTTTGACAACGACATAGCTGCTGTAACTACTTCTGATCAACCATGGTATGCCGATATCGCAAATTACCTTGCTGCTGAGGTGGAACCAGAAAAATTTATAGGGTATGCTAAGAAGAAGTTCTTGAGAGATCTTCGGAGATACTATTGGGATGAACCTTACTTGTATAAGCATTGCAGTGATGGAGTTTACAGAAGATGTTTAGCAGAAACTGAGGTACGTGACGTTTTGTTTCATTGTCATGGATCTGACTATGCCGGACATTTTGCTACATTCAAGACAGTATCCAAGGTTCTCCAAGCAGGCTTTTGGTGGCCAACGATGTTCAAAAACGCTCATGAGTTTGTCTCAAGATGCGATGCCTGTCAGCGGAAAGGTCAAATCAGTAAACGGCATGAGATGCCACAAATCTTCATTCTTGAGGTTGAAATGTTTGATTGTTGGGGCATTGATTTTATGGGACCATTTCCTTCTTCTTACAAGAACAAGTACATCCTTGTAGCTGTTGACTATGTCTCCAAGTGGGTGGAAGCTATTGCAAGTCCCAAGAATGATTCTTCTATGGTTCTTAAGCTGTTTAAGACCATTATCTTTCCACGGTTTGGAGTGCCTCGGATTGTTATCAATGATGGAGGTAAGCACTTTATTAATAAAGTGTTTGATAAGTTGTGAAAGAAGTATGGAGTTCAACATAGAGTGGCCACCCCATATCATCCCCAAACTAGTGGTCAGGTTGAGGTTTCTAACCGTCAAATCAAAGAAATCCTTGAGAAGACAGTGGGTGTTACTAGAAAGGATTGGGCAGCTAAGTTAGATGATGCACTTTGGGCATATTGGACTGCATATAAGACACCACTTGGCACTACACCTTTTCATCTGGTTTATGGGAAAGCATGTCATCTTCCAGTGGAGTTAGAGCACAAAGCAGCCTAGGCTGTAAAATTGCTGAATTTTGATGCCAAGACAGCTTCTGAGAGAAGGTTGGTTCAGCTGAATGAGTTGGATGAGTTTAGACATCATGCATTTGAGAACTCTAAGCTATATAAGGAGAGAACCAAGGCTTATCATGATAAGAAGATCATCTCCAGAAATTTTGAGCCTAATAACCAGGTACTTCTGTACAACTCTCGTTTGAAGCTGTTTTTAGGAAAGCTTCGTTCTCGCTGGTCCGGACCATTCACTATCCAAGAAGTCCGCCCTTATGGAGCCATTGTGCTGCTTAACTCCAAGGGTGAGAAGTTTACTGTCAATGGACAGAAGGTGAAACACTATTGGGCTGAAGTCGGGATACCAGACGGACACATTGTGCGTTTGGATGGTGCACCCTCTGCCTAATCCGCTGCTAAGTCAATCTAATGACTTAAAACAAGCGCTGAGTGGGAGGCAACCCAATGGTAGGATTTTAATTATTATTTTTTTTTTTAGGATTTACTAACATATTAATTTTTAGTTTTGAGTTTAAGTGATGCAGAAATCGTAAAAAATCAACGGAAGTGGCACTGCATCGATGGTGCATCGCTCGATGCATAGTTCGATGATGTTAATGGATCAGAGGTTTAATGGGCTGATAGGTTTGAAAATAATCGAATTTTGGTGGGCCGGATTAAGTCCAGTTGCATCAACCCAACGTTTGCATCGACTGATTCAACCTCAGCATCGATCGATGCAACTTAACCTAAAGACACGTTTTAAATCCTCCGACTTCGTCTTCTTCGCCACTCCACACTGAAACTCGAAACCGACGAACACAACCTTAAATCGACCATATCTCCCTCGATTCTCCACCGAATCCGACGATTCCAAACCCCATTTTGCTCGAAATTCTCTCCTCTACTCGATCCCATACTCAGTTTTCCGATTCAGAATAATGACGACTCGCAATCGATCGAAGAGACTTCAGCCCTCCACTTTTGCTGCCGCTCCGCCGCGCCTCCGCGACTCTCCACCACTGGCGATTCCATCTGCTGTTCCACTGAGCCCAATCCGACCACTTCCAGCTCCTGATGCACCTTTTCAAGCCACATGTCATGACCCATGGCCAAGAAGAGAAGGATTACGGATTCCGCCACAGCATGTTTGGCCAGGACGTCCAATTGAAGAGGTTAAGAAGCTTGAATATATCAACAGGCCGCTACTTGATGCTTGGATAGAGTATGAGACTATGTTTTACAACGCTTGGCTGAAAGTTGAGATCAAGCCAACTCGGTTTGTTGATCCTGCTACTATGCAGAGGCTTGGGATACATGATGAGGTACTGAGACTTCTGGAGAAGATTGGACTTGGGACCATGTGCACTCACCACTATGACTTGTATCCGGAGCTGGTCCGACAATTCATGGCTTCAGTTTGCCTTCTCTTCCAGAACGAGCAGGTCCCGAAAGCTAGTGAAGGAAGACTGTCTTTCTTCATTAGAGGAGTTTGGTATGAGATTTCTTTACGCGACCTTTGTGACATTTACGGTTTTAGTAGAGAGCCAGAGGGAGTTTCACTTCCAGGAGAGTTTGTAGATGTTTCGCATCTCTGGTCCTACTTTGGTACTGGCGATTATGATTCCCGACGTTCCACTATGACTGATGTGCGGCATCCAGTGATCAGGTACATTTTTAGGGCCATAGCCAACACTATTTTGTGTAAGATGGAGCTTGGGAAGATGAGAGTGAGTGAGCTGGAAATGATGGCATATGGGATTTATGATTTGATTGCTGAGAATGATAATTGGGTTGACCCCGAGAGGGTTAACTATGGTGCAGTGTTTGCTTCTCATTTGATCTCTTTGAAGGTCAAGGCTTTTGGGCGTGGGAAGACAGAGTATGTTGGGAGTCTGCTTACTCCTATTTTCCAGCGACTGCGTATTTCTACTGATTTGGTTTCCGTTTGTACTGAGAGGTGCGTTATTGATGAGGAGCATTTGAAGAACTCTACTTGGATGACGAGAGAGATGCTATGGCATTTTAGGGATTCTACTGGTACTCATCTGATCAGATTGCCACGACCAGACCTCACCACTATCGGAGAGGATGCGGAGCAGAGGCTAACAGTTGGTAACACGCTTCTGGTTCATTTGTTCACTACTTTTTCAATTTGATTTTTGTATCTTAGTCAATCTCAGGCTTGACAACACTGGGGACAATGTTGTTTTAAGTCTGGGGGAGGCTAGTTACTAACTAACTACTTTTTCTTTCTTGTGTCTGTTGTGTGTCTGTCAAAACCATATTTTTGAGTCAAATTTTTAAAATTTTTCTTTTTGTAATTAGGATCTCTAACTATTGTTTTCTGTTCTTTGGCTAACACTCTTATGAAACTTGATTATGCTTTATCTCAGAACTGAAGTTTGGAAAAGCTATGAGCTGTATCAACAATCCTGAAAGCCCTTATTCAAAGGATATCTGGTTAAACTAACGTTGTCTCAACTTTTATCAGGATTTTTACCAGACTTAATCTCTTACTTTGGGGTTGGAAATCAGTAGACTAGACTTCTTCTTTGGGCCATACAAGACAGTGCAATTTTTCAAAGTATGTCTCCCCTCTCTCTTCCTAGAATATTACAACTGCAAGGCTGTTAGTATCATTAGGGTATTACAATTTGAGCATATCAATTAATAAAATGTAAACAGAAGTAGTTTACGAGTAGTCGTAATGTAGTTGTCAACTTTAGTGACTAATTGACGACTATTTAACAACTATAATCATATTTATATAGGATTTATGTATTTATACATCATTTATACAAATTATATACAGTATTTTAATAATAATATTTATATTTTATTAACTATTTTAAACATATTTAAATTATGAATAATATTTGTTTGGAGTAAATTGATACTAAAAATAAAATATTATATTTATTATTATAAAATCATGATTTGAAAAAAAACTGTATTACAAAATAAAATTATAAACATAATTAAAAATAAGAATTCATCATACTATTAAAAACAATAGTAGATGAACAACTACATAATTAATGGCTTGAAGCACACTCTCAAGTCTCGATTGCCTTGTATTCCATCTTTTAAGCCATTTGTGCCGATTGAAACCTTAACATACCACATCCTTCTCTGCAGCAGTCTTGAATCTCAGCTTGATTTGTGCTTTTGAACTCTTAGCTTCACTTTTCATGCTCACACACACGATTCCAGTCTCGTGCTTAACCACAAAAGCCCATAGCTTCAGGTGTTACCAACGATGCCACCATTATCAAATCTCAATCGTTTTTCTGTCCTCATCATCTACAACAATTACCATCTGCAAACACAAAAAAAAATAAGATACTCTCCTTCAAAGACAGCAAAAGCTAACACCATCACTACTATATATCACAAACCTTGCCCTGTTGAATATCCTCAATAGCTTGAGAAATACACACAAATCTATCAGTAGGTCGATCAAGATCGAACTCTTCACCCTAACATTGAACCTCTTTCATATAATCCTAGAACACACCCAAATCGTCTTAGATAGTTTTGTTCCCTTGGTAACATCACTGAAAAAAAATACAAGGAGACAACATAATCATCAATGGCTAAGCCTAATCCAATTCGATTGTAGTACACATAGAAACTGGGTTCGATTGAATCCAAAATCTCTAAGAAAGAACGATTCAACTTACCACGAAGGGTAAGCAGCGCCATAATTATGGAGAGACAACGAGCTTTAAAGGAGAGAAAACCACCACCGCCGTAGAGAAGAATTATGAGAATGACTTCAATTTATAGATCCAAATTGAGAAGAATAAGAAAAAGAAGGAAGCAAATCTACTTTGTATCGATGAAACGATGGGGTTGAGATCTAAGATTTGAGATCCACGAGAGAGTGCTATGGTACCAGATCTAACAACTTGAGAGGATGAAAACAACAACACAAATGAAGGTGAAATTGATTGAAGCAACAGGCGGAGGAGACAAAAGAGAATCGNAAAAAAAAAAAAAAAAAAAAAGAAAGGAGACGAGAAGAAGAGAAAGTCTCATTGGCCAAGGAGAGGGAAAACGACAGAGAGAAGGGAGAAAAAGAAAGAAAATATTTTGTCCGTTGGATTAAATCAATCAACGGTTGATAGGGTTAATCCTTCTGTTTACATATCATCCAATGAAAACGCTTCATTATTTAAAGAATAATTAATTGCATCAAAACTTTATAATTAGGGTTTCAGATTTAGAAGAATATTCTATTTGATTTAATTTTAAAAAATGATTAGTTTTAGGTTTTAAAATGACTATATTAAATAAATTATAAGTAATTGGTTTTGGAAATATTGAATTATATGTAAATAATAAATAGTTTTACACATTGCTTTTATACATAAATAATGGTTATATCTTGGTTGAATGGTTTATGCTTTAATTTCTATATAAGAATTATAAAAGTTTAAATTTTGAAGATTTAGGGTTTAATGTATAGGGTTTGGGGTACAAGTTTAAGATTTAGGGTTAAGTTTTGATTAAAAAAAAAAGATTTGGAAAACTATAATTTTTTTATCACTGTTAGATCTCATTTTTTGGACGTATTATATTAACTAGACTTTCTTATAAGTATTAAAGCTTGGTTTTATGTACATATATCATAGTGTTAAGTTTTGGTTTTATGGTTTATGAATTAATTTCTAAGATTAAGAATTGAAAGTTTAAGATTTAGAGTTTAAGATCTAAGTTTTAGAGTTTAGTTAAGAGTTTGAGGTTAAATTTTGAAAATTTTAATTTTCTTAAGTAGTGACTAATATGCTGACTTTTTAGCGACTTTTCACCATGAGTCGCATATTAGTCGCTAAACTGGCGACTTTTACCATGAATCATATATTAGTCGCTAAATTGGTACTATTTAGCAACTATTTGTTCTGATATGCGATATAGTCACTAAATAATCGCTAAAATACGACTAAAATACCGATTACTATATGTAGTCGCAAAAAACGACTAATACACGACTAAATATTTGTAATCGTAAAATTGTTGGCTATTAGTCGTTACGTAGTTACCAAAAATGGCTACTACAAATGTAGATGTCATTTGTAATCGTAAAAATCATATTTTCTTGTAGTGGTTTTTAAAACAGACTAAAACATTCTACAAATTGCAATTGATTTTTTTAGATTCATAAGTAATTTGTTTTTTAAAGATAAATTTGAATTCTTCGAAGTAAAATATGTTAGGTCGTTATGTTACTTTTTTTAGATTGATTCGCGAACAAAAAAGTACATACAGTAGTCTGAAGTATGTCATTCCTACTACCTTATTCCAAATTTTTGAATTTTACATAAAGATAAAAGTAAATAATATCTTTAAAAAATAGAACACTAAATTAATTCACCTTTTGATAAATTGTATATATATATATATATATGATTTTATTAAGTATTTGACCTTTAAGTAACAAAAGTTACTTATGTCTAACTCATGAGTGTTAATTAGTGGATTATAATGGGAAAAATACATACTTTTTCAGGCTTCCCAAATATGCATATTTTAGTAGAAATAGTTAAATAATTGATCGTGGACTGATCAAATATCACTCATAACGTAAGCATACGGTTAAAAAATAAAGTCTTAAAACACATGTAAATAGTCTATGTAGAAGCCACGGGGAAAATTAAAGAAACCAAAACCACAATCGTAGCACCTAGCTAGCTTGGTCCCAGGATCTTACTTAGGGATGAGCTTTAATACAAATTGCTAACCAAATTATATAAAGAGAAAAAAGGACTACAGCAACCAACATATCCCTCAGCAATAGGATACGATGAGAGCAACCTCCAGACTTCCATTCAGATCCACATTTGTAGCAAAACCTATAGCCACACCTAAGCACATCAACCATGAACATGAGTACATAACATTACATCATAGAGCCGAAAACATAATCAAATGGTCCAAAGAGGATTTGACACATAATAATAAGCAATAACTATAGAATGTGATTAGAGATGATACCTGCAAGTTACAACGATGCGTTCTTGCGATAGTTTGTTCATATGTTGGCAACTTCTACATTGACGCCACATTGTTGTACTAGACTTTCGACCCAACGACCTTTTTTTGTACTCATCGCACGACAAGTTACTATGCCACAGAACTTTGCAGTTAATGCAAAAGGGTTTACGGCATTCATAGCAGCTTCTCCTTACTCCATCTTCACTAGATTCAGTGAGCTCGGTCTTGGACATCAAAGCCCAGCAGGTTGGATTTGGGCAATGGAATCTGTCACATACAGGAACCGATTCCTCTTTAAACCTTTGTTCCCACAGCACTTTGAGTTTAGGTGTCAAAAGATGAGCACAGCTTCTAAGATCCAGGCTTGATGTGCAGCCAACATGAGGACATCTTGGTACACGTCCCTGGTTTAGCCTCAGTTCTATATGTTGTTTCATGTACTCCACAAAGAACTTATGAAGGCACGAATCAACACAAAACATCTTCTCAGCTCCAGCAGCACGGGGCGTAGTAGGTACGCTCACGTCAGAAACTATTGTTTCCATTGCGAGATCACACACAAATTTAGTTTGACTATCAGTCACAAGAAGAGGGATGCTCGTTACAAATCCTTGTCTGATACGTTGCACATCATCCATCAACGAGGCGATTTTCTCATTCTTAGGCGCGGATCTCCTCCCCATGGCCTAATCATATTAAAAGGGACAATCATCAATGAGGGTATTGAAAACAAACAAATACACATCATTATGAGAACCTTAACAGACAAGAAAAAACTTACAAATTCGAAAAGCTCAGGATCATCAAAGCAGATTGAGATATGATTGATCCCCAAATTTAGGGCTTTGGTTAGTCCTATCTTCAAGGCCATAATGTCAGCCTCCCAAATTGAAAGGACGGTCTCATCAAGTGGCCCCTTCATCTGAAACAAGAGATTATCACGATCGTCTTCTCTGCAAATTGCAACCCCAAATCCGGTCCCAAACCCGGTTTCTCTCTGCCACTTTCTCAAACCCTTGAAGTAAAGGGTGTACGAGTCAAAACTTAAATCCCCCGGTGAGGGTTTTGGGGCATCTTCTCGTTCTTTCTTCATGTATTTCTTCTGCATATACTTTCAGATTTTTTTTCCTTGAGGCGTAAGGTTTAATGACTCGTAGTATATATCGAGAGCAGAGGCGGCTCCAACTAAACGCTTTTTTTTTTTTTTGGTAGGAAAGGATATTTAGCTTTTAGGAATACATGTTTTCTTTTTGTCTAAGAAAGAGGAAAAAAAACTTAATTATAATAAACGAAAATTTTAATATGAAATAAAGGGTAATTATTGCACTACAAGAAAACAGGCCATTTGCCACTCCTACTATAGTCACTCTTTAGTCGCAAATAAGGGTTTTGCGACTACTTCGCGACTCTTTTTGATGGTCGCAAAAAAACGGTCGCAAAATATGTTGGTCGCAACATAGTCACTTATTTGCGACGGATTACAGACTCTTTTTTATAGTCGTATATTTGCGACGATATTGTGACTATAATTGGTAGTTGTACATTTCCGACTAAACTGCAACAAAGTCTACTTAGGGACAGTTTTGTGACTACATATAACAGTCATATGTTTACGACCGTATTGCGATTAACGGTAGAGTCTGGGTTTAGCGACGGATTAAGGACGACCTATTAGTCCCAAAAGGGTTGCAAAGTCTGTTTTAGTTTAGTAGCAGTTGAGTCGCAAATTAGTCGTTTATTATTGCGACTATGTTAAGACTGTTTTTGTAGTCGCTAAGGAGTTCGTTTTTAGTAACTATTCTGCCACTATTTTGTGAATTGGTTTAGTCACAAAATAGTCACATTTTGTGAATTGGGTTAGTCACAAAATAGTCACATTATTTGAATTCGTTTAGTCACAAAATAGTTACATTATTTGAATTGGTATAGTCACAAAAGAGTCACATTTATTAATTGGTTTAGTCACAAATCAGAAACGTTTTAGCAATCCTAATTGTGATTAATTTGGGAATTTCAAATGCTAATAATCAAAAGGAATGATGATTGAAACTACCACACAAGCAAACTTATCATCCAAAACAAAAAGATCATCCTAAACATCCAAGAAACAATATTCAAAAGCAAGTTCATACATAAAGAAAAGGGGAATTAGAAGTTTAGTTGGAAGAAGTATTAGAGGTAGGGGTTTGTGCAGCTGGACTGGAGGGTGGTGTGGTGCCTCCATCGATGGGTTGTGCAGTGGTTGTAGGCGCGATAGCTGGTTGGGTGGCTGCAGGAGGAGGAACCGTAAAAGCTGAGTATTCAGGAATTTTTTCAGAGATGAAGAGGACAAGCTTGTTGATCACAGCTTGAGACTCTCGGTGTTCCTGATCACGTCGTGCATTCTCAGACTCATGTTCAGATATCTTGCGCCGAAGTTGATCTTGAAGCTCCGCAAGAGTTGCTGCAGAAGAGCTCGCATAACTCTCTTTCCTTTTTCCTTTCCTTAGTGTCTCAACAAGTGATCCAAGGCCAAATGGGTTACCTCTGTTATCTGTTTGAGTACACTAAACCAAAAGATAAACATTCGCTAATCAGCACAAACCAGATAACCAAATGCAGAATCAACATCAAATATTCTAGGTTCCTAAGCATAGCTCATTAAACAAATTTAAGAAAACCAGGAGACTGTTAATCTAAGAATAAACATCAATCATCATTCACATTAAGAAACCAAAATTGACAAAGAAAAATCACACACAAAAGACAAACGAATTACCTCAAGGAAGATCTCATTTCTTTCTTCAAGGGAAAGAGTTCGATGTGTTGAACTCTCTGAACCATCTGGACCATCATTGTCCGTGTCAGTTTGTCTGTCTTCTATGGTCTTCTCATAGGTCTCAGCAACTTGTTTGGCTTTTTGATCCACAAATGATCCATCTGGCCGAGTGTGTGTTTTAAGAAACACTTCGACCAGTGATACAGGACGCCCCAGCTCTTCCTCCTACAATGATAGTGAAACACATTAAATTATGAAAATTTTAGAAAAACATTAGGAGCTTAAGTGGCCGTGAGAGCATTAAATTATGAAAACATTAGAAAAACTTTGAGGTGAAGTGGATGGAAAGAGAAGTGTTACCATTTCTTGATGAATTTGTACATATGATTTCTGACCAGCTAAGTGTTTGTGCACTCCAAGGCCTCCACGGTCCGAGTTTCTGCAATGAGAAGCATTCTCACTCCTCTCCATGGCATCAGGGGTGTTCCAATATTCGCACATAATAGGCCATACTTTATCACCAATCCATGGTGGTTGTACACCACTCCTCCTAACTTGACTGACAATGCCTTTCATCCTGCTCTTTGCTATCTTCAAGAAACCTTCTTTAACAAGCTCAGTAATCCCGATATCCCAATTATACTTCCGCTACAATAACACAAAACATTTAAGTTAGCAAATTGACCAATTCATTTATATAGAGTTAAGTGTTTAAAGCATTGTCAAAACTATAATTTGACTTACCGCAAATGTCCTGAAGTATCGCTCTTGAATGTGTTGTGGAGTAACCTTCCAACTGTAGTAAGGCCCATCAAACTTTCTCCTTAAGATTCCAGCAATGACTCGAGAAAGCTTTCCTTTGTGCCGGTTAAACCTGTTACATTAACTGAGTAAGTCTACTTGAAAATATGAACCAATAACCTATTGAAACTATTGAATATCTAATAACAACCGTTTACTGAACATCAAACAACAACAAACAACAAACAACAAACAACAAACAACAAACAATCGATTAGTGAACCTATTACCGCAAGAGGAGAGAGTGTTACCGAGTATACTTAAAGATCAAACTATTGAACACATTCATGCTTTTAAGATTCTATGTGACATACCGAGTATACTTAAAGAAAAATTACAAGAGGAGAGAGTGTTTATACCATAGAGTTTCGACTCCAGGGATAGGATGCTGAGACAGGAGTGGTAGATGTTCTCGGCCTGGAAGAGCTAGCAAACCATCTAACAGATCTTGGTAGTGATCGACATTTTGATTAGGGTTTTGTTCTTCCTCGTTTGCTTCGTCGCCGTTATCTCCCTCTGGAACAAGCTCCGGTTGCGGTTGAGGGTGAGGAACAGGAAGAGGCGCTTGTTGAGGAATAGGAGGCGGTTGAGGGTGAGGAACAGGAAGAGGCGCTTGTTGAGGAATCGGAGGCGGTGTAAGTATCCTCCGCGGTGGATGACTACTCGACGGTTGATTTGTCCTCGACGGTGGATGACTACTCGACGGTTGGTTTGTCCTCGACGGTGGATGACTACTCGACGGTTGGTTTGTCCTCGACGGTTGATTTGTCCTCGACGGTGGATCTGTAGTCGGCAATGGACTACTTATTGGCGCTGGATTTGTCGGGGGAAACTGTGAAGGACAGCTTTGATGTGAATGGGTTGCAGACTGTGTCGCAGAGTCTGTGCGTTCAGAAGGGTTTGACGAATGAGAAGAGGATCTGCTACAATTGAAGATTCGGACATCGGTGGCGGTTCTGCCACCGCGACCTCTGGAAGCAACCTTGGTCTTAGGAGGCATCGGATCGACGATTGAGAGAGAGAGAGAGAAGAAGAAAAAGATTTAAAGAGAAAGCGATAGAGGATTGAGAGATTGAGAGAGAAGGAGAGATCGATGTGTTTGAGAGAGAAGGGGAGTGAAGAGGTTTGAGAGAAAAAACCCTAGATCGATTGAAAAAAGAAAATAAGAAGTGTTAAAACGTTTAAGTGTTTGCCTAGTTATTAACAAACCGACGTTGCAATGTAGTCGCAAAACAGTCGCAGTATAAAATTTTGGGGGAAAAAAAACGCGTAAATAATTAGACAAATTTCACAAAATTATTGGTGGGAACATAAACCGCCAAAACAGGGTGGCAAAACAGTCGCAAAAACAGTAGCAACGGTAGCAAAGCAGTCTCAAGACAGTTGCAAAGTGGTGGCAAAGTGTTACTCTTTTGTGACTGTATTTTACTAGTCAATTTAAAAGTTTGATTTTCACACATTAGGAGCTTATTTGCATCCATACATCACTCATACTAGTAGTAAAGAGTATATAAAATAGGAAGAGTATATAAAACATTGCTTTTAAAACATAAGAATTACATTTTCCTAAAATCCTACACATTCTTCCATGGTGACATGTTTTTATAAAGATGGCTTTGGAAC